>NW_024067390.1:0-38758 GCF_015039405.1 Cantharellus anzutake | reverse complement strand
TATTCTGGCCGCCCTTCGAACCCAGCACTGCTGCCTGTTCTTCACGCTTGCAGTAGCGTAGTATACAAGCAACGATATGTACAACGTACCGCCTTAGGAGTTTCAGGATTTTACTCAAACCAAAACTTAATCAACTCTGTAGAAATTCTCAGGCTACGTTACACAGGTGGAACAGCGCGGCAAGTATGTATCATTGCTTCTACAATCTATTGCGTGCAAGCATGCTTCCACCATCGATGACAATGTGCGCGCCAGTGATGTGAGCAGAGGCCCGACTACAAAGGAAAAGCGCAATACCGGCCATATCTACTGCATCACCGAGTCGACCTAGAGTCAACAAGTTATTCAATGCAGAACGAACAATCAGTGAGACGTCCTTAACAGTGAACAGCCAAAGGAAAGGGAAGCAGACGAACCAGTCGGTTGCGCTGATAACAATTCATCCTTGTTTTCTTTTAGACCCCATGCTGTCATCTTGGAAGGGAAGACGCCTGGAAGAATAGCGTTTACAGTGACGTTACTCGAGATGAGCTTCACCGCGAGTATGTCCGTCAGATGAATCGCAGCGCTGCACAGTTGAAGAGTGTGACGTTCAGTACACGAGATGTGGGATGAAGCAAAAAGAAAAATGCAACTCACGCCTTGGATACGTTATATGAATATACTCCACTCGCTTCTCCACTCAATTCCCCCTCTGCATGCGGCGAAATGCCTGCGACAGACGCAATATTGATCACCCTTCCAGGAGTGACATTCGTCGAGTCTTTCACCAGAAGCGGCGTCAAAGCAGCAGTTATAAAACAAACTTTTCACGTTGAGGTTCATCACTCGATCCCATCCTTCCTTCTCCGGGAAATCATCGTACTTCCCACCCCACGTTGCACCGCTATTGTTAACGAGGATGTGTAGTTTTGGTTCCTTGGATTTGATGAATGCGGCAAGACTATCCACTCCTTGTTTCGTCTGCATGTTATGTGAGGCATGACACATCTATCACCAGGATTGTCCCCGCGCGCTTCGATCGAACTAGCTGCTCACAGAAAGATCCGTGACAAAGTAGTGACAGCTTCCTGGCCCAGCTTTGGTCAGGGCCTCCGACACCTAGACAGTAAACAGTGTGGGAACAGCATTATCGACTAACCGTCGAACTAACTGGGGCCAGTAACTCATAGTCACGCTCACCTCCTTCATGTTTCTCTTTCCTTGACGAAATGTACACCCTGGCACCATTCTGCACAAGTGCACTGGCAATCATCGTGCCTACGCCAGAACCTCCACTGTCACAAGTGCACCTGGCCCTTTACTCCGAATAGCGTCGGAACCCGAAGATCAGCTCTGAGGCTTGCATGTCTATCGGTTTATTGATCGCTAGGGGTGATTATGCTTTTGTTGCTGGTTTTTGGGTTGGCGAACCACAGTGCCGAGAGAGCCGCAGCGGAGCGTACCGGTTGCTGCAGTACCGGTGGGATTACCAAAATAGGCAACTCGACGTGCGCTCACTTAGAGGCTCGACAGGGATTCCAGTAACAGCATGATAAACGCAGACCTTACATAACGTTCAGTTGCGGATGTTTCACAAAGATCAAACTAGGCCGGGTCAATTCCAAAATGAGTAACATCAATCAGTTCAATAGATTAAGTTCGGATAGCGGAAAAGCAATGCAAGCACAATGTGACAACCATGCAGGAGGGCAGAGAGAGGGGAGCAAGCGATTGTCCAAAGGGACGATAGGAGGGAATGAGTGTCGAAGTTGGTGAGTGATTAGAAGGAATGTAGTAGATGTCCAATAAACGTCACCATCCCGAACCTTGACACCCCCACACGAATGGTTTGCACACTCCAAACTCAATCATCTAGCGTCATATGATGCACGACACGAGTCCAGAGAGAATGGAGAAAGGCTTGTCATAAATCAGCACAACTATCTACTTGCGTTTCGTGGCAGCTGGCTTCACTTCAGTGGCAGTTGTCTCACTAGTTGGTGTGGCAGCGGTAGTGGGAGCGGCATCAGAGGAGGTAGCCTTCTTCTCGGACTTGGGCGGGGCCTTTGCCGACTGATGGTGCCGTGGGTCAGCATGTGCATCAATTGGTGAAATTGAGGTGATCATACTTGACTGATTTCTGTGATCCACCGATAAGGCCAAAGAGAGCGCCAAAGGAGCCCAGGAACGTAAGAAGGACGGCAACAAGCGCAGCACCAGTCTCAGGCTTGGCCTTGAAGGCGGCAATAGGATCAAGCTTGGCCAAATCAATGAATGTGAAAGCTTGGTTACGAAGCCACTCCAAGGGAGCATCGGTGAACTTGAGTGTGGCAACCTCGTCTTCGGGCGTTGGTTCGGGCTTCTCAACTTCACGAGCGGCCTTCTCGAGCGCATGTTTGACGTGGAAAGTGTCCTTGGCCAGCTTTTTGGCATCCTTGACAGAGTTACCAATGTAGATGTTATCAAAGAAGATATCCTCGGTCATGGTCCAAAGCTCGAAACCGATACCACCCTAATCGACGTAAGGAATGAGTGACAGTCCATGGGAGCGGCACATTGTCACTTACTATCTTGTTCAGGTTGGCGGGGTTCTTATCCTCGAAGTAATTAGGATTCGCAATCTTCCGGGCAGCCCATGGGCCCTTGTAATCAGGGTTATCAATTAAAGGAGCAGACCATTTCCCTTTGTAGTCTGGGTTGGGCTTCGTAGGGCGAACCCATTCACCGCAGCCAGATGCTTCAGCACACTTAGGGTTGGGAATAGTTGGAGCGACCCATTCGCCATCCTCTTCATCATCCCATTCTTCAGGCTTCTCAGCATCTAGGGAGTTGAATGAGTGGGACACAAAACAGTATCAATACGTCAAAGTTACCGGGATCAGGAATTTGCAGGGGCTCCTCATCAAGCCAGTCTTCAGGCTTCTGAGCCTCTTCATCGGAAATGGAGTAAGGAGCTTCTTCATCCCAGTCATCGGGCTACATGTGAACTGGATGTCAATGGTTCTTCGCAGGTCATTCCAAGACACATCTCCAACCTTCTGGGCCTCAGGATCAGGAATCTTCGCGATGTCAACCCATTCACTGGGTTTCTTGTCCTCGGGATCATCTGAAATGGGAATGAACAAAAAGAGGATATCCACAGGCAATCTCGGACGCACCAATTTCGGCCGGTGGATTGACAGCGGGGGTAAAGTCCTCAAGAAGGCTACCTTTCGATTGGCTCTCATCGTCGATAAGGATCTCGTAGGTGTTATCGGGATTGACGATGAGAGTGTACAATTTGGTCATCTCATCGATTAACGGGGTTGGTGGTGAGGAGAGGTGCTTCTCCTCCCACTCTTTGCTGACGGGGTTTTGATGGCGGAAGATAAAATGAACCTGAACAAGCTTCAGTGTTGGCAGGGAGGGAAATGACATCCAGTATCACCTTGGTACCGGGGCAGGTCAAATCTGGACCGAACATAACAACCCATGGTGTTTTATCATTATAATCCTGGCCCTCCCTCTGGAAACCATCTTCGAGTAGCTTTAAGTAACCACCGCCACAGTTGCCACCCTTTTGGAACTTGGCTTCGTATTGCACGACGAGAGTCTTGCCCTTGGGATCAAGGACAGAGTCGAAAGGCGCCGAAATAGCGTGGTGAGCAGCCTTGGTCTTGGCAACAAGGCCCTTATCCCCTCAACACCGGGATACTTCGTCGACTCTTCAACAGACCACTTTCCAACATAGCTAAAGGTTTCACCACCAACTGGAGTTTTCTTCGTTGCCGCAGACGGTGTCCACCTATCGGTCCAGTCGTCCGTGAATTGCTCGACGAAGTGACCTTTGATAGTTGTAGCCTAGTAGAAAGTTCAAACAGCGAGGACAAGTCAGTGGCCATAACATGCAGCAAGGAAGAGAGGTCAACCTCATAAGCAGGCTTGTCAGCGCTGACCACGCCCAACGCCGCCAAGGCGAGAACGGAGACAGCTGCGTTGCTACGCATTGTCGATTGTCGAACAAAAGAACAAGGTGAACGAAATGAGTGAGGCTGACTGAGTTTGGGGAAGTCAGAAGTTGCACCAAGAGAGGTGTTTAAAAGCGATCAAAGTTTCCTACGTGTCACCACCTGACGTGGCAGCTGATGATTTTGCTTCCGATAAGTCACGTGATCAGCAGCCCTCTCTGGGAAGCGACGAAACAGAGGAAATCCCCGGTTTGGTCTTTATTTTCTCTGTACGGACCAACGAGGAGTTGGCCGAATTCATTTGTTCATCTGGCGTGTGAGCGTCTGTGTATCTTCTTCGCTTGATATTTGTTTTGTTGTTGCTTCAGGTTAGTTACGATTAGTGGATTGAGGAGTCAATCAGGCCAGCTCCTCTAGCGGCCTTAGCTGTGCTGTAGTTGTCCGAATCATATTGTTATATTAATAACTTCATGTTCTCGTTGAGCGCCTGAGGCTAACACCCTCATTCATCGCTGCACCTCATCGCCTGGCCCAGCCTTCCTATCATTTTAAAGCCTCAGAACTCGACTTTTCTACTGTGTGGGTTTCTGACGTAGTCCTCGACCCGTAAGCTTTGTGTACTAGCACGACCAACAAACCGGATTGAACTGAATTGATTGGCGGCTCCGGCAATTCCCGGAGGCCGGGGGAACCGGTGCCGGGGTGCCAGAACCACAGGAATCATTAATCTGTATCGAGGCAAGATGTGTCGGGATTATTAGCGGACAACGCCCCAGAACTCCAATCTTTGGTTGCACATCTGGACCGCCACATCACGCGCTGTGCTACTCGGGTGCCTCTATGACCCTGTCAGACCCTAACGTCGTTAACGTCACGCCACCAAGATCGCCACAGCAGCACAGCGATAACGGGCCGGCGAGTCATACATACTATCAAGCATCGTGGGGGGATTGCTGAAGATTAGAGACGGGCTATTAGAATCTTCTCTTCACTCTGATGCGGTTGCACGGAATGTTCGCCCCATTAAATCCTGCGACTCTACGGCAAGGGCTGTCAGCTGGACTTCCAACTTTGAAGGGAATTGTTTTTGATGTGAGTCTCCTTCAGAAAATCCGGACTGCAAATGCAGCTAAGCTTGCGGTTTGGGCCCCATTTTACAGATGGATGGAACTCTTTGCGAGCCGCAGGTATGTGTAAAGGATCATTAGCCACCACCCTGAGATACGACTCTCAAATTCATTACATTGATCTTACTTGATCGCTGGTATAATAGACATGGATGTTCAGAAAAATGCGAGAAGCGCTTGGGATAGGAAAGAGTGTGGACATCCTAGATCACATTGAATCTCTCTTGCCACCCAATCGGGTGGCCGCGGAGGAGTCCATCCGGGCTATCGAACGTGAAGCCATGGCGAGTACCTGCACGTCCACGCTTCGCCACCTCTGACTTAATCTGAAGGCGCAAATGAAACCTCAGCTGGGACTGGTTCCTTTGATGAAATATCTGACCGAGCGAGGGATCTGCAAAGCTATTTGCACCCGCAACTTCGATGTACCCGTCAACCATCTCCTTCAAACCTTCCTTCCGGAATTCACTTTCTCCCCAATTATGACACGGACTTTCAAACCAAACAAACCCCATCCAGCTTGTATTCTACACATTCAGAAGCAGTGGGCCGTCCAGACATGTGAGATGATGATGGTTGGTGACAGTATTGAAGACATGGTTGCTGGGAGGAATGCCGGTGCCCTGACTGTACTCTTACTGGCCCAGGATGGTCATAATGCCCACTTGGCTGATGTGGAATATACAGACTGTGTCGTCACTGAGTAGGTCAACACAAAACTTCGTGCTCCAATCCTGGCCCTGACGTTGGGCTTTGTACCTTCAAAGATTAGACCATCTTATTCCTCTTCTTGAGGAAGGCAAACTGACGAAGCACAAAGACAGGACGAGGAATAAGCTTTGATGTTAAGTATCTTTCGCCCGATCACACCCGGTAGTTATTCCTGGAAAGTGTTTGTACTCATGTACGCGTGCTGTATCGGACGTGTTTATCCGGAGCAGTGTCTCCGGAGCCTGGAGATTGTGCTTATGTAACCAGACATGCTATCCGTTCGCCCTTCAAGCGCCGAACATGAGGGCGAAGTTTACTGATGCTAGTAAGTAAGATGTTGAATCGTTCTAGAATGATCCCGATGCGTCGTGGACAGATTTCCCGAGATCCGAGGATGGTCGAGTGTACCATCTTGGTCTCCGACTGGGGGAACTTGCCAATCGAATCGTGAGTACGGCGGGGCCACCGATGAATCTTATCTTTATGTCACCGACATCCTGTGCCCTCCTTCGCAAAGGTCACTGTAGGCGATCCTCATCGAGCTCTCAAATTGGCGGAGAAGTTCGACTACAATGATGGTGGTATCATCAAAGTAGAGAGCGACCGCGGTTTCCTAACCATGACAGGCACATACAAGGGTGTACCCCTGAGTGTCGTTGCGATAGGCATGGGTGTGAGTTTGTCTAACCCCAGCTTTCATGTCAGCCAGCAGGCCTGACCACAATGCCTAGTTCGCAAACATGGACTTCTTCGTGCGGGAGTGCCGGGAATGTGTCGATGGAGACATGTACATCATCCGATTTGGTTCTTGTGGCGGACTTGCTAACGTAGTAAGTTTGGCCCCCAACTCAAGTTCGCCTTTCTATTGCTGCAGCAATTGACTCTTGTGTCAGCCTGCAGGCTCTGTTGCAGTGCCTGAAGCCAGTGTTGCCATAACGAGGAATTACGATTACGATTTCACTTCCTCCAGGACAGGAGATGGTTTCGCAAAGGATGCGTATCGAATCAGCAAACCGGTTCGAACTTATTGACCTCATTCACCCGA
The DNA here is from genome assembly GCF_015039405.1 of Cantharellus anzutake. Classification (NCBI taxonomy): domain Eukaryota; kingdom Fungi; phylum Basidiomycota; class Agaricomycetes; order Cantharellales; family Hydnaceae; genus Cantharellus; species Cantharellus anzutake. Next base: position 31,946 of record NW_024067390.1, on the reverse strand, counting down.
GAAATCATTTTTATCCACTCTCTGTTAGGTACCCGCAGATCCTTATCTCCGGAAAAAGGTTCGCATTCACAATACAATGTACCTATAACTGCATTCAAAAAACTGCCCAGCTGGTTGAATCATTGAAACAACTCGCTCCACCTGGCTCAAACATACTGGACACTTGTGTAAATGCATCCGCGGATTCGTCAGTTTGTCTCATTTTGAGTTTTTGGGAATCCTCCGACTAATACTCGCCCAGCTTCTATTCCTCTCAAGGGCGTCAAACGGCATTCTTAGACCATAACGAAAATCTGATCGAGTATGCGTTATCCGTCGTTCCAAAACTAAGGAGTTTGGAGGCAGGCTAGCTCTTATCTTTCGTCCACATTCTTTTCTAAACTACGGTTGCACATTCATAGATGGAGACTTTCCACCTGCTCCACTTAGCCCATGTCTTTCAACCATCCAACACTGCGAGCGACGAAATTCCGCTGTCGAAGCTCAGTGAATCATCTGCTGTTCCCCCGATAAGCCTCCCTGCGTCACATACAACGACGCCGAGTGGGGCAGGATCACATAATATCACACCTCTCAAGGAAAAGTTGCATGTGGCAACAGAGGGTCGAAGATGGCAAGGCAGGATATGTGCATGCTCCGCACAAATGGTATTTGCATCCAGGACAACAAATGATATTATTACGCCGGAGCTGGTTGGGTCTCTTCAAGATTGGGCAGGCAGAGCATGTATGGAAGCTTTGATCTCCGCGTAGGGCGGTCCTCCTGCAATTTGTCATCGAGTGCATAACATGAAGGAAATTAGAGATATGTAGTAGGTTATAGATACAGCTTTGAGTTGTCATATCTGTAAATTAGATCTCAAATACAAGAATAGGTACAACTTATCAGATTTAAACAGATACGACGCCAGAAAGCTAGTCCTGAATGAGACGGATAGAAGCCGGAACATTCCCTGTGATCCGAGAAGCTATCACCGACACACGTTCATGAGGGGTAGCCAAAGCGATCGATTGAAGGAACACCTTGTCGGTCGAACATCTGGAACATGGATGGAGCGTTTAACGGAGTAGGTACGGGCTCCGGTCCACGGGGGTTTCTTCCGTTGTCAAGAACAAGAGGCAAGCTATAAAGCGATGCGGAGAGTGACGAAGGGTCACCAAATGGATCATTGGCGGCGAATTCGGTCCAGAAGGGCTGTTCGGTGAAAGTGCGATTCGACAAAGGATTGACCAATGCGGATTCCCTAGGAGTTTGCCCAAGAAATTGGGATAGACAGGCCCGCTAGGTGGTTGCAATGGAGGGGGCTGATACGCATAACTAGGGTGGGGTGGAGGAAGATATCGAGAATCGTATTCATAGGAAGTTGTTTGATGTTGAAGGTGTTGTTGAGGGAGGTGCTGGAGTGGCTGTTGAGGCAATGAAGAAATAGGAGGACGGGCTTCGGGCACCTGATCACGAGTGTTTGCCCATTGGTTGGGGATTAACTGAGAGTTAATGGAACTGCTGGTGAAATTCTCAAATCCAGAAATGGATTGACCCGAGTCGGGAAGTGATTGAGGAACAGCTTGCGGGGGATGTGAAAAGAGAGGTTTATCTTGTTGCTGTGCTGGATCGGGGGCTCCATCTAAAAATGCTGGATGAATAGGCGCAGCCGTAGACGTAACAGGAAAAAATTTCGCGCTGGCAGGGTATGAAGGTTGCACGAAGTCCTGGCCTGCCCCAGCCCAATTAGGCCTCGCTTCAAGGTGGTCTTCGTTCGCCGTGTGGAATTGCGAAACTTCGAGATCGTCCTCTGCAGCTCGCTTGTGTCTTTCTGGAGTATCTTGACACGAGGTAAGTTCGGCCTCGTGAATATTAGCCCTAGACTTGTTTAAAACGTCCCAGGCCCGACCAGCACTCGGCCAGACAATTGACATCTGCTCCAGAATTTCCATAGCTTTCTTCAGCGCTTGAGTGGACTGCACATCTCCTGGAGAATCAAACACTAAAATCGGGCTCGCTCAGCGTCGAGGGACCTGGAGCTGAAAGGAGAGACGTACAAATAGTGACATGCATAATACTTGCAGTAAATAAGAAGAAAGTAATGAACGCTGGACAGTACTCCATTGAGAAATTATCGGCATATGCGGAAACTATAGTCAGCCGACTTAACTCAGCGACAGGCTTAAAATAGACGTCTTAGATAGCCAAGACTTACCAATTGCAACCAGCATATTGGCTGCTTTTTCGCACAAACTGTACGCCTTTTGTGCGTAACGCACTGCCGACGGACTTGGAGCAACGTCCTCTGCTTCAGACTTTATAACATTTAGCTTCTGTGCCTTGACTCGTATGCTGGTAGGACAAAGGTTGAGTTACTTTAAATGAATTGAATGAGGATAAAAAATTCCTCACAAGGGCCGGTGCAAAAGTAAGACCGTGCACCAATAATCCATGTGAAGTGTCACGATGTGAGGCGCTGGAATGCGGTCTGATTTTGGACAGACATATCGAAGAGGTTCAGGGAGATCATAGTACCACTTGTCCAGTTGTATTTCCAGATTTGTCGCCTCAGTAGTCCGATTGCTGGCAGGCCGAATGGCGTACACTTTATGAATAATATCCGCCATGATGCACGCTATATTTGCCCTTCAGCTGGTGAGAAGTTAGATTCAGAAGATCCTCAACTTACAGAGAGTGGCTCTGTGTCGGAAACATAGGATGATGTGGCAGGGTCCTGCCACATACGATGTGTTGGACGATGAAGTAATTGATTCGTCAGTAAGATGCTCCCATATCAGGGCGTCCTCGGCTAGATCCTGTGGGAGATGGGTGTCGTAGTCTGTGCGCAATATTGAGCATGGCCGACCAATATAGGTAGAGATATAGCTGGGAACAAGTCAATGAACAAATACGAGAAATACCAGGGCGTCTACTTACATGTCGATAAGCATGAGGCTGTACCAGATTCTCCGACACGCCTCCTTTTCTTCATCAGAATAAACGCTAGTACCCGCGTGGGAAACCCATTTGTCAACTGAGCGGTTCAATCCAATGTCTTGAGCAGTGCGAACAGCGAGGCCAGCTGTCTGCCAGGCCACAGCCATGGCACCAACACCGACGTCAAGATACCCGACAAGGACAAGGGCTTGGATAGTAGACAAACGACTTGGGATTTTTCCCCAATCTAGGGACAGTAGCCTTGAACGATACTAAGCGGACGTTTGCACAAAATCACTCACATATAAGCTGCCGAACTTTATCAGCATATTCTAGCCCAGCTGACCACAGCGACATCTTTGGTACGCTTTCTTTGTCGTCGTTTGTATATCTTGATGCAGAGGCCATCATTGCATATAGCAGTGTAAGAGATATTGGCTTTGGAGCAGGCTCAGATGACTGGCTATTCTCCTGGGAATAATCATCTCCCGTCCCGTCGAAACTAAATGGTACAATTATCAGCAATGCTCAACATGAACAGTATAAATCACGCACGCTGCTCGATACGACCTTTGGAAGTGGGCCTTGTGTACAACCGGCAACACCGGGTGAACGTGTCTCCAATAGAGTGCCATTAATTCGTCAAGCTCATCCCTTGGTGGCAAAGAGACCTTCACGACAACCAAATCAAGATCCCTTTCCTCGATGAAAGTAGGTATGCTGGCCAGGCGTTGTTGCACAAGAATGGGATCGCGCTCCGCAAGATCCCCTTCAGGATCAGGCTGTGAGGGCCCTATCCACGTGACCGCCGGGGACACTGTGTGCTTGAGCTTCCCCGGTAGAGACGAACCATCTGTGATAGATGAACCCCTTGCGCTGTACTGATCTGAGGAAGGACTATCTTCCTTCAATGGCGCGCCGGTAGTGTAGCCTCTTGGTGAGTATGAAACCTCTCGGCTTCCAGAAGATTGTGATTGCGTTGTCGCGCGGTGGTCTTTACTTGGATCGACGGCCGGCCAAACGCCTGAACGAGGGAAGTACCAAATCCCACCTTTCTGGCCTGTACTGGGTACAAATATCCCGGGCGTATCTTCCGTAGTCTTCTTGGTGTGAGAATTATTGTCCGACGTGCCATCTCCAGATTGGGATTGAGATAATGGGTGAAACAGTTGATCACGCCTCCCTGATATCGTAACCTTAGCCGCAGCAGACGCAGATGCATTGGCGAGGAGATGTAATCCAGAGGTTCGGCCATGGTACCGAACGTCAGAGTGGTCGTCGATGGACAATTGACCCATTTGGGAAAGCTCATCCGACTCATCGTCACCCGTCCCTTCGCTATCCCCGTGAGATTGATGTCTATCAGAAGGTAGTATAGCGGCCTCCGAGCTCCGAAATGTGTCAAATGAAACAGGGGAGATGAAGCAGAATGAGCTGATGGAGGAGACCAGGTATTAGTTTGACTATTATTTATGCCACCTGAGTCCGACGTGCTGGCATTGAGGGGCGCGCTGGGGTCACCAATACGACGCCGCTGGTTGCTGGGCCCTGTCGGAGTCCAATTGGGCAATGTGTCATTTGCGACACTTTCACTAAGCAGAGGATACGAGGAAGAAGGGGAACTTGCACCAGCCCCCAATTGCATTAAGCGTTCAAGGCGATTCTGCCAGTCATAAGGATCCACTTCGTTGGGGTCTGTCGAGAAGAAAATCATGAGAAAGTGAAAACTAATTGTTGGAAGCAAAAGATACAAACCATCGGATTGCGTGACAGCAACCTTTGACCCGGCAGGTTGGGCCTTCCGAGGTCCCTGGGCTCTTTGGGCCTTACTCTTATCAGCAGAGAAGGACCCTTGAGCTGCAACGGAAATTCTGGCCTTAGTACCGAAAGGCGAACTGTCCACCCTGTCAATGACGGCCGACGCAAGACCATCTTGCCGAAGGTTGGCAATGAGACCTTGTGCACGAGGGTCGGAGGTGGATATGAAAGTCCCAAGGATAGCTTCCAGTTGGTGTAATCGCGTCTCGATAGCGTCGATATAGCCCTTTGGAGGACCTCTAACGGGTGGCGGTTGAGTAGGGGGACACACCATGGCACGAAAGGATAGTCGACGAAAAGCTGAGCATAAAGTATCCAAAGAATGGAGCCGACGCACCGTTTACGACTTGGGCCTAACAAAGACGGTCAAGGAAAGGTGTAGAGTCATGGACCTCAGTCTGAGTTCACGTAGAGCACAAATGTGTAACCTACCCAGAAATGTGCAAGCTGGAACAAAGTTTAAGAAGCATTAACCTCTATCGACACTCTAAATCGCTAAAACCACTAACCCAGCCCGAGTAGCGCGCAACTTTTGCATGGCTCGCCCGACGCCGAAGGGGGCTCACAACGACTCTTGATCTTCCTACACGAGTCGCAAGCTACTCTGCATTGAGTGCTGCCTGATTACGCGATCGAAGAAGATGCCCACCTCTAGAACTTCGTCGGCGGACGGCTCTGTCCTTAGCGGAAATACCAAGTTGATCAAATAAAGCATCATCGTCATAATCTTCAGCAAGTTGTAAAGGAATTGAGGACATCATCATGGGGAAATGGGGCAAAGCTATGGCTACAGCTAGCTTCCGGCTTTTGAGGAGCGCCAATGGCCCACCTCAGGTCGGAAGCCTCCGCGCCCCTCTGCTTACGTCAGGGGATGTGTTTCATTGCATGGGTCGCTGATCTCATACCGGAAACAAAGTACCACGCATGTGGAGAAACCTCGCTGGTTCGAATTGCTGCTGTTGTGCCTAACCGTGATGGTTGCGAGCATTTATCGCCAAATACAGACGCATATGCCTTCCCAGGAGAATAGGTGCTAAGTACGGTGCAAATGCCTTATCGGGGACTTTCAGTTGCCACGCAGTCCCGCAGTACGCGGTGTTCGATTAACAATATTCACTCTCGGTGGTAACGGTGGAAACAGGGTACAATACAATCTCAAGGCAAAATTGCGGCACGAAAGAGAACATCAAGTTTATTTTACATACACGCAGAACGTTGCTAAGAACGTTGCTAGATGCTATGTGACTGTCAAAGCAGCACAAAGATCCTAGCGCCAATCCAGAACTAACTTAATTCTCGGCCTCATTAGTAAGTTCCGATAAGTGACCCTGACACGAAACAAAACAAAGATGAGCGAAAACGGAAACCGACACAGCCTCAAGCCAGTCGTAATTGGCCCTTGCTTCACTGTGACACCAGCGCCGGGACATTAGCCAGCAGCACCTCTCCGCCAGCCGCAGAGCACTGCTCACAATTCAACATGAAATGATACCATTAATGGAGCAGGAACATCCATATCCCTCTTACGCAAATCGCCATCAATGAAATGACGATTGGCTGATGCCGGGATCTGCATGCGAGAATGAGGGAGGGCATGAGGGACCCCGTGGGGCCAGACCCAGGCTGGCCCAAAGCGATGAATGGTCGCGAGCAGAAGGGGTGGGCGTATCTCCGTCAACACCAGGATTCGGCACAAGACCGAACCCCATCAGATCAGCGGCAGCCGAATGAAATGGAGACTGAGAATGGACTAATGCGGTGTCATATCGGCTAGTACGCTGCTCGGGGCCCGCAGGGGCAGGAGGATATGTTAGCTGATCGCAATTTCGGGCATCCTCTCTTTGGATGTCCGGTCCGTTGTGATTTTGAAAATCCATTGATGTCCCATGGACCAAATCCTCAACTTCCAAGCTAGTCCAAACTTCACTGTCAATCTGTCCGTTTTGAGTTCTGCTCTGGAGTAAAGCACTCATGCCCGCGGTACCCTCGGAATAGCCATCAGAGCTAATTACCGACCCTGCGCGCGGAAGGTCAGTGTATAGTACGGCTGGGTCGGATTGATCCGGTGAACATTGGATGTTCTGCCCCTGAGGGTCCGCTTGATGGCCAGGAGCGTTAAACCAAAACAAGCCTTGATCTAGAGGGAGAGAAATGTAGGGGTTGGTCATCAGGGACTGTTCCAGTTGCGTCCAATCGTTGGAACCGAATTGGCTGACATAAGGATACGAGGGGCCTAGCGGGTGTTGCACAAGGCGTTGACTGGGAAAGTATTGTGGGCCCGATATGGCAGAGGGGTCTGGTGCCGTGGTTGTGCTGGGAAAGCCTGGAATATCGAATGCCGTGGAAAGAGTGATTCCCTGTCCCCACAGATTCTGGAAACTCTGAGTGGACCCATCGAGGGTATGACCACTCGTTGCGGCATCCATAGGGCCTTGGAAACTGTACGCTCCCTGAGATCCAGCATCAATACTGTTCTCAGAGACAGGATGAGAGATTGGAACGTGAGTATCTGTTGACGGTCCAGCAAACTTTTCCATATAACCTTGCCCGGACCACTGAGAGAAGTTATCCTGGGAGACTCCAAGAACATGGGAAGCACTAATTGGGTGGTGGGTATAAGTTTGTGCATGAGACGTGCCAGCCGGCACAGGCTTTGTAGATGACGGACTCAAACCATGTTCGAAGGTGGTGACGGGAGCGTTGGGAGAGACTGATGTGTGTGCGGTGATATCGGAAGCGGGGGAGAAAGTCAGGTTAGTATGGGGGGAAATGGAAGCGATAGGTGAGCGAGCGATAGTTATACCCTCCGCAGGGTGATTAGATTGTCCGGAGATAACGGAAGATGATCCTGCTGAAGAACGACGCGATAGATTAATATCACCTTGCCGAGAATCGGTCATAAACCGAGCAGGGGTATAATGGATATGATTTGGAGCTGCCCGGGTGGGTCTATGTTATACCGACGGAGATGAATCCCAAAATGAATTGGGGGAATGAAAATGCAGGACAAATGGCACTCACGGGTCAGTGTGCTCTTTTGAAGTCGTCTGTGCCAACGACCGTGAGCCTCCGCCAGATTGTTCCGCGATCCTCGAAGGCACAAAATTCCTTGAAGGGGACAACGAGTGTGAATCCGACGGGTCCTTCTCTTTGTAGCCTTTCTTTCTTCTTTCCTCACCCCACACACAGTCCAACCGCATTCGCGAACACCGCTCGCAGACGCGCGGCTTATCCTGCCCTCCGTCTTTTGTTTCGGGAACGACACATCGGACTTTGCGCTTTCGGCATGCGTTGCAAGCCAGAGAAGAACGCGTGGAATTGGGTTTTGCGAGGGTAATGTGGCTGGGACCAGCCGTAACTGCTGAAGAACCGGAAGAATGATACATGGTATCTGCTGGCCGAGCGTAGGGGGAATTGGGGGACCGGGCTCCTGGCCTCATTCGATTTGCATACGGTCGTGATGCAATCTCATCTGGTATGCTAATTTGGAGGGAGGGGCGACGTGGCTTTGGATCAGTGTGAGATTGGGTGTGTTCATGATGATGGGAGGCATTAGGAAATGTGCTAGTAGATTGTGCAAGTTGAGGGGAAGAGATGGAGCGGTGTTGGAAAATCTGGCTTTGGACCTCCTGCTCAGAGTCCGGAGACGGGGAACTGACGACCAGATTATCTGTGGATAACAATGGGTCATAAGTAAGATATGATGTAAAACATAAATATTGACCAACCATTATTCTTGTATAGATCTGAGTCAAAGGTGTACCAGTTAGCGGAGTCGGGATGATTCCGAGGGTCAGGGAATTTGAAAGGCTTCGGACGATCAGAGCGTGCTACAGCTGGGTTAGATGGTCGAAGGACGCTGCTGATATGCGTATGAGATTGAACAAGTTCTGGACCAGCGCCTTCCAGCTGAGGAAAAAAATCATGGGCAACCTCAGACGCCGACATCATGCAAGAAAGGAAGGGTTATCGTGAGACGCAAGGAACGGCAAGGTTCGGAGGTGCTCAGCGAGCGAAGGAACGGCCCCTCATAGATACCCAGCAGCTTATAAATAAATGACGTTTGAGGAGGAGCACGATCGAACCAAGTCAAACCTCCGCACCTGAACGAAAGACACATATAAATCCACAAAGGATAAACTGTTTCAACGCAATAGAGTTTCAAGTACTTTCACCAGTGTCTGCACCGCTTCGTCCCAGGAGTGAGAAGGCTGAGACGGCTAAACCTGAGTTGGATGTTCGAGTCAGAGCCAGACCGTAGGATGTCATATGGATGCAATCCAGTTTGTCTGTAGGTTTTCCCTATCTTCGATGAGCAAATTCGATTCTCCCTAGGCTGGTTCCCCAACTGGTACTAATTATGCCCAAAGTTGGGCATGTGCGATCCTTGGCGGTTGGCGGCGACAACTAGAGGGTGGTACGACCCAGAATACCGAGGCACCTCATAGCTCAATATTTCACTGCAGTCACTACTAATAGAATCCCGCCTGAGGGATGTCCCATTTCTAAGGGACTTGTGTTGTGGGACCTGGAGAACAGTCAACAGACTCTTCGGTACTTGCCTTTTCGGGTGACGAATCGCTGCTTTGTCGAGCGACTACGGTTAGCAACTGGCAGTTGTACACTCCACTCACTGGACCCCCGATTGCTTGCGAGTCGTTTCGAGATCTCATTGGTCATTGATGCGGTTTTTTCTTAACTCCGTTCCTTTACGCCCAAATCTTCGGAGCGTTATATGTATTCAAGCTATTCGCATGTTCACGGAGACTTGAGAGCTCGGTTAGGTTCGTCGCCCTGGCTGTGGAAGCAGAATGAGAACGCGACACCATTCTCTTTCCCCTTGCCCTTCGTTTCGAAGACTTGCACCCACGTTATGACAGGACAGCCATGCCCACGACCATACATGCTTTCCAATCTAGTGCCTTTGTCTGTCAACCCCGAGCGGTGGGAATATTCATCAGAGGCGGGAATGTAGGGCCAGGCATCTACGGTCATAGGACTCGGGAAGCACCGCATCTCCCGTCCGATCTGCGAAGTTAAGCTGAGTACCGGTCAGTTAGTACCATGGAAGGGGACTACATGGGAATCCTGAGTGCCGTAGTTCTTATTCATTCATTCTTTTGGTCTCTGCCACTTCTCCCTCTCTCAGAGCTACGAGTGCGAACTTTATCAATGACTCTGATCGACAGAGCAAACAAAGCATATGGCTTCTTTCCATCCTTCTCTGTTTCTCAGTCAATTGGTCATTTATCATTTATCATATATATTATTGATATTTCCCTTTCATCTTCTTTGTCACCCTGTGCATCTCTACTAATCGTGATCTACTTAATGGAGGAACGTTCATTCGGCAGACGTAGCTCATATGCCTTTGCTCCTTGTTTGCTACTGGCGGATGGCGGTCGGAGAGCTGACAAGATGGGAGGTACAATATTTTGTGCGGCAGCAGATTAAGAGGGTTGAGGCGTGTGTATGATTCATTTTAAACTCCGCATCCGCGCCTATATATGACGGAGCGTATAACGAGTTACACTGTCATTGCTGATGGTTTTTTCATTCTTTCATGCTTAGCCTAGGCACCGCTTCCGCCGCTTCATTTAGTCGATCCTCCATCTGGATTTAAGAATATTCAGGCGAAGGCGCTTTACCTTCAGATGCCTTCGGCAAGTGGGATCCCGTTTATTTTGCAATAAGGGGTTCACTGGTTCTGCTTTCACATCTCCTGCTGGTTGTGCGCAGTCTGTTGCACGCTGGGGGGTTACTGGGTCGTCACGGCGTCCTCAATTAATCCAGAAGTCGTCGGCATGAAGATCCTCTACACAATTCCTTCAGAATGCGTTTCCACCTGATGTGGGCTGTGGTTGCCGCGACGCGGCGCGTGTTTTCTTCATATCCATGTGTCAACCCTTACCCTATAGCGAAGTCTGGACGTTTTACGAAACTTCACAAGTGACTTGCTGTGCGGGTAACCTCGACATCGGCATCATTTGGAACCTAAAATAAAGAATACAAGTCAAAGAGATTCATTCCATTCATTGCAGCTTAACCAATAAAATTGGTTGATCACTACAATGACGTCGCTGACGTAACCTGAACACTTTCCACAGACAGGGAAGGGCTCAGAATGCACCTCCAAACGCTCCAAAGGGAGATTGATTGTTGCCTGCGCGTCCTTGCCCTGTACCGAACGGATTCGTCCCAGTGTTGTTCCTTGATGCAACTGGCGAGTTGCCTTTCAAGTGTGCAGGCAGCATACTCTGTGCGAATGACGTCTGGGCATCCACGCCACTAAATGGAGACGAGGATGTTGGGGATGAAGTTGTTCCAAATGCCCCCTGGAAAGACGAGGTAGGTGACAGACTAGAAGAGAACGGCGAGCCCAGGGTGCTCGATTGATAAGACTGTTGAAAGGCTGGACTGGACGAAGCTCCGCCAATGGTTCCAAATGCATTGTTCGCACCAATACCAAAGCCCGGCTGGCCAAGTGATGAAGGGGGCATGATTGAGTTTGGCACGCCTATCGACGCTAACCCATTCTGACCAAACGGTGGTGTCGACGGTGGAGCACCAGCACCCCAAGCGGATGCACCAAGCCCAGAAGCACGCGCCCCCAGGAATGCAGTGGACCCCAAAGACGACGCATTGAAATTATTCCCCAATGACATCGAGGTGTGCTGCGGCTGGAGGTGTGAACCACTTCCGAACGAGCTCCCGCTGGAATGGGCCGACACAGATGAGAAAGGATTCAAGGAGCTTCCGCTCGCACTACTTACGCCCCCTCCAAATGCTGATGCGCCTGCGGTAGATGGGGACAAAGTGAACGGCATGCTGAAGCTTCGTTGGGTGCCAATCCCGAGGATATCGCCTGAGGGACGGAGGGTTGCCAATGAAGTGGACGTAGGTGAGGTGGTACCGCCAAATGGGGAACCAAAAGTCCCGGAGGTTGACCCCGAGGTCGCAAATGGTAGCTGGGCATTCGTCGTTGAGGGCACCGTTTCTTGAAGCGAAAGTGACATCATGTCATGCCACAGAGGGCTGGAGGATGGTAATGCAGACGACGGGACTGTGGAAGTGAATGGTGATAGATACTGAAGCGGAGGTTGGCTATTGGGTGCCAAAGGTCCGTTTGATGAGGTTGGTCGTGGGGATGGTTGAGTGTATCTCGAACTCGGCGCCGGGGGCTCAAGGGCAGAGGCCGTCGAAGGTCTGAAAGGCAAGGTTCCACTGCCGAATACGCGTTCACGCTGAGCCCCCGACGACCCGCGTAGTGGAAGTGCAGGACTAGGAGGCGACAGCACATTTGCTCCTCTCCCAGAGAGCGAGGTTGATGATACGATGGGGGTGCTTTTCGCCCGCGATGGGGCGCGGATAACTTGGATAACATCTTCTAGGTCGGAGTGTGAACCTAGACTCACCCCGCCAGTACGTCCAGGGACGGGGTCTTTCGGAAGGGGTGCGAGCGGTGAAGGGGATGGTGAAGATTTGACGGGAGCCATGAATTTCTTATACTGGTATTTGTCTCGAATGAATTTCTCCATTTCACTTCCTCGATCGGACTCGTCAGCATTTGTGGGTGGTGGGTTTTTCCGCTCATCAGGATTGTAAGTCGAGTTAGCCTTGGAATTTCCCATGTTTTTCATGCTCTAAAGAAGGGCCTGAGTTTGAGCAACAATTATAGATCGACCAGACCCGAACCTCCACCTGATCCTTTGTCCATGTGTCCAAAGTGACACTTTTACTGACAAATGAAGTTTGTGAACTGAACCCTAAGGAGTTGTGGTGCATCCTTACACCTTGCTTATGTGGGTCCCTAACTTACGGTGAATGCTGGCGCAACTGACACTGTTCGATCGTCCTCAGCGCTGCAGTTGCAAAAAGTTGCAACCTGATCGTACCACACGAAGACACCAATATTCCACACCGCCCATCTGCAGTGCCATTCATGTCAGAAATCAAAAACCCGGGACGAAGGTGGTTGATAATTCACCTCGGTGCGCGACCCCTACAATCTGCACAAATGTCTGGACAAACCTAAGCTCGTAAACCGTTGCACCGGACACTAACACGGTGAAACCAACCAACTCACCGTTCCCAGGACGCGTCAAGAGTTCCGCCAGCGTCCGCTGGTTTTTGTCTGGTCGAGTGGACATCAATGCACACTGTCACTGTGTCGGTTGATGATGCTGTCGTCGCCGAGAATTTGGAAATAGCAGCGGCCAAGACCGGCTTACGTCATTCACTTCACTGCCGGAGATTCATACGATCTCACCCAGTCAACAGATAAAACAAAACCAGAACGGTGGTACTATCGTAAAGCCAAAGATGAGAGTGTACGTCTACATTATGAAATCGGATATGCTGCCTGTAAGATGCAGGGATGCCGCATCTAGCCCCAAATAAAGTCATTGAGAACATCCACAATATTGCTTTTCCATATGGTCCACCATGTCCTGAATTCCTGAGCTTCTCCTCGGTCCGCTTGTCCCGGGAACCCTCCAAAGGACCACCACCCACAGTCCTGCAATCTTGTCAGGGATAATTAGACGGATGACATGGGTCTGGCACACCTGGCATTCCCCCTGAACACGAGCCACAGGGACTTCTCTAGTCTCATCTTGCAACACGGATAGGATATAGGCGAGCCGGTGGGCAGCAACAGGGTTAGGTCGACCCTTTAGTGTCATCGCCAATGTGTCATTGAGCCGAACAAGCTTGTCTCTAGCGCTTGTACTGCTCGTATTATAAACAATACTTTTCCCAGTGCCTATTGAGCTCAGTGATCAGCAAGGTGTGGAGTATTGCTGATCGAGCCATGACGTACGACACTTGGACTCGAAGGCGAACCCGGCACGAGTGCAGAAAGACCATGGCCCATTACAGGTCCCCATTGCTATGGGATCGGCGTCATTATATACGTGTACTACGGGCACCTCGTGACTCATTGTGTTCGATGTGACAAGGTGCAGTCTCTCCGCTGCCAAACGTTCCGGAATAGATTCAAAAGTGACTGTCGGGAAACCGAAGGTCTGCCCAACGAGGGACGCTAATCCACCTCCTAGACTGTGTCCGGTAGCCCACCAGTTAGTGGTGTCTGGGTACATTGCTACAAACTTGCTCATAACGACCTGAGAGAGCAGCATTAATGCATCCAACGTGCATCGCAATCCCAATCTACGCGTACCGTGGCTTGAGCATAGTAGGAATGTTCAGATAGGAGAGACGCGGTAAGGCAAACATTACTGCATCTATTTCCCCCAAGGCTACAATGACATGGGTGGTCCATTCTCGCAAATAGGACGTCGGCACAGCAACAAGAGCATAAAAGGTTGTCCTGAATGCAAGATTTTGGGAGCTGTGTCATGAATAAACAACAGTATAGACGTACATTGTACTTGTCCTTCTTTGAAGAGCTTGCAAGGGAGTCCTGTAGCCCATTTCCCGACACTGTCGTGCCTTTAAAAGTAACGAGCGCAGTGGAATTATCGGGGCTCATAAATAAATGCCCACGAAGCCCATCTTCCTCGGGCTCCCATCCGAAAGGAGCGTTCTGTTCCAAAGTTCACAAATACAGCAACTGACATCCGAGGATAGCTTACCCAGTCGAATCCATCTAATGTATACCACTTCGTATCATTGGTCGGGAATGGATGATACGCATCCCAGGAGGCGTATGCTAGACCAAGCAATGTTTCTCTATCTGTCTCATCGGGCTTCAACACGCCCACGTCGATCCTATCAATCGTCATCGATTCTGAGCGCTCCGCCGACCGAATAGCAGCCTCCTTGAACAATCTGGGGTCCCGGGCACGTGCGACATGAGACTGATATGAGCGGAGCTGCATTGGTGGGCGGTAGAGAAAGTGTGCGTCATCCACCTCCTCACTCCTGAGCAGTGTCGGTGCTTCACTGATTCGCAACCATGAGTACTTCTTCTCCAGAAGGATAGGGAGGCCATTCCTCGGGGATCCCAGTCCAAAAACAAAGGATATAAGAGAAAGCGTAAGAAAGAGCCAAAGATATACCATGCTTGAGGATCGGGCGGGACCGAACAGATACCGACTCGGAGATGACCGAATCCGTGTCGGCACCTGCCAGCTTGCACGGCAAATATCCAGAAGAGAGCAACGGCTCCATCACATTCAGGTTGACCTGGCGTATAAAGCCAAGCCTGAGCACATATCATTAGATTCTATTAACTCAAGCTCATAGCTACAGCAATTATATCCTAATCCCGCTCCACCCAAAACATCCTCCTGTATCTCAGTGTCTGGTCATGGCGGTGCATCACAGCTTGCAAAGTCCTTCGTGCCTGGACTTGGGAGCTTTTGATGTACGTTTAAATTCGGAAATAGGATCATTGAGGTAAGGCAAAAGCGCCTTCATGTTAAGGAGATGAGGCCCAAGATCCGAGACCTTCGTGGCGCCTATAAGCCTCATTGTCGTCTC
The DNA here is from genome assembly GCF_015039405.1 of Cantharellus anzutake. Taxonomy (NCBI): domain Eukaryota; kingdom Fungi; phylum Basidiomycota; class Agaricomycetes; order Cantharellales; family Hydnaceae; genus Cantharellus; species Cantharellus anzutake. Next base: position 16,763 of record NW_024067390.1, on the reverse strand, counting down.
CACTTCGTCTTTCAGAACTAAAACGGACACATTAATGTCTCCTAACTGCACTCACAGCCACAGACGTACTCTGAATTGCCCTCTGCACGCCATCCACTCCATATTGCAAAGCGTAAAGGAATGGACGCCCTAAACCAGCGGCTTTTGCCCCGAGGCAGAGCGCCTTGACCACGTCTGTGCCCCTCCGAATGCCACCGTCCACATAAAACTCCACGTTCGGCAGATTAAAGACCCATGGATGATCGCGCCGTAGCTCCGCGAGAACGTAAAGAGCCGGAGGGGCAGAATCCAATGCTCTTCCGCCATGGTTTGATAACCAAATTATATTGGCGCCAGCTCCAATGGCAAGCAGAGCATCCTGCACGCATTGAATGCCTTTCACGCCAATAAATGGCACATCACCCGAGGCAGATGAAGTAGTGGGAATCAACTGTTTTCTGATCCAAGCAATGTCCGACCAAGTAACATTAGGATCAATAAATCCACTCATAGCTCTCCCGATGCCTCCTCCTTTAGAGTCCGGCGCGGCACCCTTCCCGCCATTGACCCCCATGTCCTAAAACAAGTCTGCTTCTCTAACGTGTGTGCGGGTGATGGAAGTTAATTCAACACTTACGAGAGAAACTTCGGCTTTAACCCTTTCATCAGCTTCTCGCTTCCCAGGTGCAGGGCTGTCGACGGTCACAATAACTGCCCGAACATTTTTCTTTTCGAATATCGAAGATGGTGTGGGCGATGCATGGTACGAAGCGACCTTCTGCAGGAGCGCCGTGGATTTCCGCCTGTCTTTATTCATATACAGCTGGAAAAGAAACGGCTGTTCGTTGTATTCCTTTGCCTGGACAATCTCGTCCATACTAGCAGATGAATTCGTCGATATCTAGGGGAAAGGTTGAGTTCATCCATGTTCAATCGTGTCACGGAAGCTTACACAAAAGAATACGCCTTCACGACCTGCGGCTCTCGAAAACCCAACCTCGCCCAACGGATGGGCAAGTTTCGACATTCCTGTCGCTGATATAAAGAAAGGAACCGTGACCGACATTCCGGCCATCGTTGTGGATGTGTCAACGCTCCGGACGTCAACCATGACTCTTGGTACGAAAAGCACAGAATTCCACGCTGCACGGTTGAGGGTGACGGCTAATCGAGCGCAGGGTGTCAGAATATGCATTTATTCGTTTCACCTTATGGAGCAACAACTGACTCGCCATGTCTGTTGCGCCCGAGGAGAAATAGGCCCATGCTTTTCGAGAAAGATTTTCTTTAGCCACATTCTGCCGTTATCGATGTAAATAAGTATACTGCCAGTATTAGAAAGTTAGCTTACCTCAAAATCCAATAATGATATCATGTTCTCTAGTGGAGGCATGGGAATTTTTTGACCCATGGCAGAAGACGGGCGTATGGGCGACCGCTTGGGCATGGTGACAAGATCGACAGGACCGAGGCACTTTTCCTCGGGGAGGTAATCCCTCAAGGTCGTCGGAGAGTGTATAGGTTGATACTCTGCAGTTGCGTCTCGTCCAGCGTATCTCAGAATAGTCGCAGAACCTCCAGGATGTTCGTCCAGGAAGTCAGTAACATCATACACATTCCCAGAGACTATGATCCAGCAGGACAACCGAGAGTTGTGGATTGATACTTCGTTCGCTGACAACATGTTTTGGTTCCAACGGAAGCTCCGGATGAAAAGTGTGGCACAAGCACAAGCAGCGGAAGGAAGGGTTGAAATGGCGGGTAAGTGGCCATTAGAGTCTATAAGTGCCCAACAGGTTGATGAACCTGAATATTCAGCGGATCAATGATTTCGTCGCAAAGATGGCCGCTGACGGCGATTGTACAGTCGGGCAAACTTAGTTACGTACCCAAATCAAACTTGAAACATCTTCCAAACATTCTCGCGGCCCGAAACTTCTCCGTGTCGCCTTACTAAGCAAGTCAAACCCACGTTGTGTCATTTACTGATCGAGAGCCTGTTTCGTGGCGACCGCAATGTCAAAACAATCATACATAAACCAACAATATCTCATTCTTTCGTCTCGAGCGCGGCCACAGTTTAAATTCCAAAGCCATCGATAAGAGACAAAACATACGAGCTACGACCGAGTGGCGCAAGAAATTCAGGGTGGCTTCAACAGTCGTGGCCCGTTTCTCTATGCAAGGCCAGCTTCTCTTAAAAGTTCGGCCCGCCTCTCAGCAGGTCTGGTGAACTCGTTAAAGTCAAGGCGCAACAATAGCCTCTCAACGCTCCTCCGAATCAAAGCATCAATGACACGAACATTCTCCGCACCCTTTCCGTTCACGGTGGGTCCAGGAAAGAAAGTTGTGTTTGACGTTATCTCACCAGATTGAAATATCACATGCGAGGAAAGAGATGCAGAGAGCTGCTCCTGGAAGGTTTCCAGCTGAACCCTTAGACCCTGGAATGAAAGAAATCAGCAACGATGCATCAAACTCACACTCACACTCACTTCATTAACATTGCGGACGACTTTGCGTCTCTCCGAAACAAGACCACCGATTTTTCCGTCCCGCAGCCCGATAGAACCCTCCTCCAGCAAAGCCGGGAGTACATTCCCACCCCACCTCTCGACTTTGGCCACAAAAACTTCGCATATGTCCATAATCGTCTTGATGGTGCTGGAACACGCCGAGTTGGTCAGCAGACTACCAGTAGTCAAGGAATATAGATACGTTCCATGCAAAGCACGTAACGTAGCGAAGTCCAAAGAGGGAGAGGGGATATCCTTGTCCAACCGCTTACGACCGCCCCTAGCACTCGGATGTTCATTCCGGCTCGGACCGAACTCACTTGTCTCCATCTCCTCGTGTCCTTCAGTTGTTGGTGGTGCCGGTGGTGGCGCCGCAGTGGATGCAGATGAAGATCGGCGCCTCCTCACCGACCCGGACCTATGTCTTGAAGGTTGTAATACCCCCTTCAGCCGCTTGAAGTGCCCTTCCACGACATCCAAACACATGTATGACCACAAGTTATCCCAAAACCACAACATCAGGCGAACAGCCTCCCAAGTGTCTCGAAGCAGAAGGCGTCTTTGCCTGTCGTCCTCTGAATTTCCGTTCTCCTTCAGCCCCGCCCATCGGCGGCGGCGGCGCTGAGAACTCGACAAAGATGCCCAACAACTCATAACACGCTGATATATATATCTGATAGAGGCGAAATAAGCAAAGAGTTGAGAGTACGTTTGAATATCGGAAGGAGCCAAGAAAAGATCGAGTGGCCAAGAGAGGCTGATGATGATGATGATGATGATGATGTTTTCATTTTAGAGTACGTAACTGTGCCTATCGGCATATGCCGTACTATGATGACACGGGTGAAAGATGTTTGAGACATAGGTGAAATGGTGTGGGTCTTGTATCTAGGTGTGAGTGATGCATCGAGATTCGGAAGGTAGGAGGGAAAATAAAGTGAAGTAATAACACAAAGGAGAGGTGCATGGCACCCTCGGCGTGTGTTCACGGAGGTGGTTGGTAGTTGGGGAGAGTCGCGTGTATTAGGAAGTGGGAGTAAGAATAGGTTAGAAATGAAGTATGGATGGGGCATATGCGTATAAAGTGGTCTATGTCATAGGTAAAGGAGAAGAAAAGAGATAAGAAAAGAGATAAGAAAAGAAAGACAAGTTGAGAGTTAGGTGCCCGCAGATTGCGTTGCATACAAGGGGAAGCGCTCCGTTTCGCGGATGAATCGGGAGGTGTGTGGGATGACCTTCGGGTGGGAAAGCAACTGGGTCAGATCAAAGGCTTTGATAGATTTGTCCTTGATGGAGGTCAGAATAATGGCCCTCTTTAGCTTAAGACGTTCGCGGGAAAAGCGGCGGCAGGTGAAGAGGTAGTGCTCTACCGATTCGGGTTCTGAGCACAGTGGGCAGTCAGGTGAGTTGGTCCGTTTCCACCTAGCTAAATAGGCGCGTAGAGCAGTGTGTGCAGAGCGTAGCTGGAAGAGGATGGATGACATGCCCCGTGGTAGAGTTGCCGTGGTCTTTATAAACATGCCAGGCTTCTGGTTGCCACGGACGCGTCGATGGAAAGCTGCCTTTGTGGTGGGAAACTCCGTGTCTTTTCCCTGCTTGCGCAGGAGTTGCCGAGTTGCCGCTAGGGAGATGGGTGTGTATGTGGTGTTGGGAGTGTCGGGGTTTGTGGCTTTTTTTGCTAGAGAGTCCGCTTTCTCGTTTCCCGGGATGTCTTGGTGTCCTGGAACCCAATCGAGATGGATGTGTAGATTAGGGTGCGTGGTGCGTATGTCCTCATATTCACCCAAAATCTTCAAGATGATGTGTTGGCCCGGTTGGTGCCTGGGTGGGTGTGCTAGGGCTTTGATGGCTGCTTGGCTGTCTAGGCATACGATGACTTTTGTTGTGTCTGAGGGAAGAAGTCGTGCAATGTCTAGTGCAAGCTTGATGCCGACCAGCTCTCCCTCGTGGATGGAGTGGAGGTGGGAATCCCCGAGTCTTTGGGATCTGGAGAGCTTGTGGATTGGTGAGTATGCTCCCGCTGCCGTGCCCGCATCCGTTCTGGAGCCATCTGTGTAGACGATGAACTCTCGGTTGTTGAGTGTTAGGTCCCAGTGGCGTTCAATCGCTTCTTCCTTGGAGGGTGCGACGTAGGTTGTGAAAGGGTGAGGGATCCAGGGGGGGCGGGGGAGCGGGTGGACTAGCTCCATGCGCTCATGGAAAGCGGGGCGTTGTGGGGAATGGAAGATTGCATGTAAAGCTGAGCGGTGGGATTTGACATTTTGTCGTAGACAGCGTCGGGCTAGTGTAGCTGCTGGGTTAGAGGGTGGGAGCGTGAGCAGCCTGGCCGCTGCACATGAAGTTTTGCGGTCGAGGCGGAGCCTAGATGAGGGGAGTCCGCTGTCATGTCGAAGTGCTTCCAGCGGTGTGGTACGGAAAGCCCCTAGTATCAGGCGTTGGGCCGACTTTTGGGTGGTCTCTAGCAAGTTGGCATTGCGGCTGTTGACTCCATGTTGGTGCCAAACTACTGCCCCGTAGTCTGAGGCCGGGTAGACACATGCATTGAGAAGGCGGAGCATCTGGCCACTGGTTGTACCCCATGTGGTTTTGGCAAGCCGAGCAAGTGTCATTAGCCTAACTTGGCCTTTTTTTGCCGCTCTGGTGCCTTGCTCCTTCCAGCGGAGTTCGGTGTCTAAAGTGACTCCTAGGTAGGTGGCTGAGTTGGAGACAGGGATGGGTGTGTTGCCGAAGAGGAGGGGTGTAGGGTCGAGTTTAGCTCGGTTGCGGGTGAAGATCACATATTGTGTCTTCTTGGTGTCTATGGTAGAGCCGTGTGTTCTTTCCCAGTTGCGTACTTCGTTCCCGATCCATTGGAGCATTCCTCTTGCTTCTTCCACCGAGCGAGCGCTGGCCAGGTATGCAACATCATCTGCCCAGCCCAAGGAGCTGGTGTTTTGGGCACCTGTACAAATATCGAGGAGATCAGCATTGTAAAATAAATATAAAATTCCAGATAAGGGTGACCCCTGTGGGATTCCGACTTCACAGCTGTCCTGGGGGGAGGTGTGGTCTCCGCATATGATGGAGGTGCGTCTTTCCGTTAGGAAAGAGGCCACTATGTTGGTGATGGAGGAGGGGATCTTGCGTTTCCGTAGGTTGTGTATCAGGCGGGGTTTGGAGACCGTTGGGAAGGCATTTTTAACATCTATGAAGAGGGCTGCAACTACGCGATCTGAGCGCCAATCATTTTTGATGGACTCTGTGATTGTGACAAGGGCGTCATCGGTCGCCCGGCCTGGCCTGCATCCAAAGTGAGTATTAGGGAGAGTGTGGTGAGCTTCTGTTAGGTAGGAGAGCCGTGTTGCTAGTACTCCTTCAAAGATCTTCCCCATTGTGCAGAGGAGCGCAATGGGTCGGTAGGCATTGGGGAGGGAGTAGTCAGGTTTCTTTGGTTTTCGCAGGATTAGGGTTACTGCATCTCGCCAGGGAGCCGGATAATATCCAATCCGCCATGCCCCAGCTAGGATGTCAAAGAGTGGTTGTCGGATGAGATCCCAGATCTTCTGGAGTGCTAGGACCGGGATTCCATCTTCCCCCGGGGCTTTGTTTGGGGCCATACGTCGGATCTGGAGGTCAAGTTCTTGAATGTTTAGTGGAGGACACTCTAGTTCCGGTGGGTAGGCAGGAGAGGAGCCGATGTCTGACAAGTCCGGTGTGACTGAGGGGGCGAAGAAGGTTTCTCTGAAGAGCTCGGCTTGTGCCTGGGGGGAAGATGTTTGGGAGTTGTCTTGGCGGGTTAAGGGGGGGATGGGTAGGTAGGTCCGAGTACGCGAGGTCAAAGCTGCAGCTTTGAATAGAGCGGCGTCACCAGTGATGTTGGCAAGGAAGTTGCGCCAGTGGTCACGTTTCTGTTGGCGCACTGCAGATTGGAAGTTGTGTCGTGCTGACTTCCATTCCTCCAGGGCCTCAGGGGTGCCTTGTCTTTTGGCACGTCGGCGGAGGCGGCTGGATGAGCGTTTGAGGGCCGTTAGATCGCGTGTCCACCAGCGTTTGGCGTAGGGGGAAGGCTTGGACCATGGTGTGTGTGCATCGGCGGTTGCCTGGATGATGTTGGTGAGTTTGTTGACTGCCGCGTCGATGGTCTGGCGAGTGGCTGTAACGGGTGTCCAGTCTCTTTCTAGCCGTAGGCCCAGTTCTTCCTGGAATGAATCCCAGTTTGTGGATGACCAATTGCGCTTGGGGTGGAATGGAGTACGGGGGAGGTTGATTGCAAGTTCATGGATGATTGGGAGGTGGTCTGAGCCATGGTCATAGAGGGGGTCGCTGGATGTTAGACACTTGATATAGTAGTTCTTGGCTGCGGCTGTGGCAAAAGCCAAGTCGATGACGGTTTCATGGCCTTGAGTGTTGTGGAACGTGGCTATCCCCGGCTCAGAGGTGAGCGTAGCTCCGAAAGCGGCCATGGTCTCGATGAGTTGGTCGGCCTCATCTTCGCTGGTTTGGGTCCGGCTAGGAAGATCCCACAGGGGGGCATGAAGGTTGAAGTCACCCAGTATTACTACTGGGTCATTGGGAGAGAAGCTATCTAAAATGGGTGGAAGGTGGGGTAGGGACGAAAAATCTGGCGGGTTATATACATTGATAAAAATAAAGGGTCTTTGAGTGTTTGGAAAGGAAAACTGTATAACGGAAAAGTTGTTGGCTGGGGATGGGAGTGGAGCATAGTATGAAGCAGGGATCCGTCGATTGACATATATAACAGAGAGGTTTATTTTGGTGTGATCTGTGGGAGAGGTGATGGGTGTGGCCAATAGCCACGAAGGGTGGTTGGGGATGAAGGGGGAATCGTCAATGAAACAGGAGTAAGGCTCTTGGATAAATAGAACATCGAACTCATCCATGGATGAGTCATTGAGGAGAGCATTATGAACAGATGCATTATGGTGGGCGTTATATTGAAAAATTTTGAAAAAGGGAAAAATATTGTCGGGAGGGTGGTTAGCCTGGGAGGGTTGATTGTTTTGGGTGTGATTAAACATGGGTGGGGAAGAAGAGGTTGGTAGGGGAGTTGTGTTCGGCTAGACGATGGGCCGCCTCTGCAATGATTGGGCAAGCAGGGTCCGTGGCCAGGTGGTCTCCTTTGCAGAGCGTGCACTTGACGTGGACATGAGTGCAGGATTCCCGGTCTGGGCAGGCCGGGTTGTTGGGGCAAATGCAAGAGCTGAGAGAATGCGGGCCTGCACATCGCGGACACGCCAAGGGTGCTGTGCATCTCGCTGCAGTGTGTCCTGGTCGTTGGCATTTGTGACATTGGGTTAGAGAGCGGCGGCTTTTTTCTGTTAGGTGGGTGGTGCCTTCAAAAACGATGCCCCTGGCGATCGCTATGTTGGCCTGAAGAGGGTCTGAGAGGTGGATAATGATAGAGGAGTTTTGTTTGTCCGGCAGCCGTGCTTTCTTTTCGTTGGCCCATACCACCTGGTGGGCTGATGCCAGCACCGTGGGGTTTTCCCTTCTGAGCTCCTCCAGAGCTGTGGTGGCTTTGGGGTCGAACGAGCACGGGATGCGGTGGACAATGACAGCATAGACTGGGCGACGAATGGAGAGTTGGTTATAGGGCTCACCAAGGTGGCGCATCCAGTGTGCATCCCTGCGAATGCGATCTGCTCCTTCTTTCGTGAACATCGTGAGGATGAGGTCTTTGGAAGGCAAACGCCCCACCGCTTGAATCCTCAGGGGATTGCCACTGTTATCGCGGAGGTCCTCTTTTTCGAGGGCGGAGTTTAGATTGGCACGGATGGTGATGAAACTCGCCTCCGTCAGCACTGGTGGGGCGTCTAGCTGTTGGGCTAGTACGACGTCGCATGAGGTATCACGTGGTTTTCGAAGGGGAACAGCGGTGTTGGAGGGGGGAGCGGACCATGCATTCGACAAGGTTAAGGCACTTCTGGGGCGTTGGTGGTCACCGTTGGGGCCAGCTGATGGGCTTGGCTGTGTGTTCTCGAGGCGGTCAAGGCGGTCATGTAGGGACGCGAACTGTCGCTGTATCTCGTTGTTCATGTTATGTAGTGGTGTTGAGTTATTTGTCTGGAGTAGGGCGTTGTGGAGGACTGTTTCCGCCACAGAAATGAGTTCGTCGACCTTTTCAGCCGATAGCTGTTTGGTTTTCCTCGCTCCATCGGGTCGGTGGCCTTTCAGCATGTTAACTAGTTCGCGTGCCGAGGATATCAGGTCATCTGGAGCTGACAGGAGTTTCTGTGCACGTTGTGTTGTGGTGGGGGTGAGGGGCGGAATGCCCCCTGTTAGGAAAGGATTGTTGTCAGCGTCCGTGGCGGCGAGGCCCGAGATCCTCTGAGACAGTGGAACTGAGGGAGAGGAGGAGTTCGCGTTGGTGCGATGTTGAGAGCGTGACCGGTACATGTGCTCGGGGGGCGAGTATGTGTCTAAAGAGGCAGCTTTGGTGTTCGAACTACTATATTATCAAAAGAACGGATTACTGGCCAAGAGAGGCTGTAGGTGAGCTCCAGGGGGACGCCGAGTAAGGTGGTACTGAAATCCATTGAGCGAGGTGTAATATGCGAAAGATCAAGATCAACATCCACGTGAGGCAAATGGGGTCGAAGAGACCCGCCTGGGAGCTTGAAGCGCAGTCGTGATTGGGAAACAGCAGGATCGTGTTCTGCTGATGTTCCAAGGGACGCTCGGAGGATACATAATGCAAGGTCTTGTTCGCGGATGATGCTGAGCCCAGGCGTGCGTGAAGAAGATCGAGGAGATAAACGTGAAACCTTCAATCGTTCGACTTCTTGGATCAGGGCGACGCTAAACTCGCCATTCCTCGTTAGAAAGTAATCGGCTCTATTGAAAGAATATTATCAACTTATACTCCTTTGTAATGGACTGAAACTGACAGAGTATCAATTGCTTCGTTCACTTCACGATGTGTGAGTACTGTGGTCCATAACCACTCGCTGACATTGCTTCGAATCCGGACCATAACATCACTAAAGGCGTGGCTATCCTGAGGTAGGACTTTCCCGAGAAGTTTGGTATGCTCCACCGCAAGCTCTCGAGGCAGTGTGACTCCTCGGGCCTGGAGAGACGATGATTTGGCACTCCTTATCGTTGTCATCGCTCTCCCTACATAAGCTATTGATTCCCGTGTCTCTTCAGACACGCATTTAGGGATCACATCCAGATTCAGCCGGAATGGATTCCCCAACGCGAACGAGTCTCGTTCAGATAATGTCCCATGCACCACGTAGGCCACCAAGTGCATCCGCCACACCTTTTGCACAGTTTCGGCCAGACTGACCATGATTTCCCTTATCTTCTCAACCCCACAATCACTTCGTTCCAGGAGGAGGTCAATCAGCTGTCCAGGCGATATTGAACCAGATGGAAAGTTACGGATTTGAGAAATGAGGGAAATAAGAGCAGCAAAGGGCGCGTCCCAAGAGGAGAAGGTTGCTTTCAGAGATGCTAGCGGTACAAAGCAGCCACCTGCAACCATGGTGTCATCGCGTTGTAGGATGTTGGTTTCCGTTTGGACCGTAAGTGCGTCATACTCTGCGAGAACTGTTCGGATAGAGGCACACATGCTTGCGACATACTCGGAGTCTGTGGCGATAGACTTCGCATCTTCCTTGAGCCTCCGATACTGTAAGCCGATATGTGACAAGTACTCAAGTGATTGTTGCTCTCCAGGATGCAATAATTCCCCCCACACAGGGCTTAGCTTTCCGGTCCCACCATCCAAAAAAAGCGACGAAGGATGACCCGCTAGAACGAGGATGATTTCTGATATCATTTAGACGCGTTTCGCATGACTGTCGTGAGCGAGGAAGCGCCGAAATAGACTGAATGGAGATGGTGGGAGATCTTTCCTTTTGTGGAAGTCAACGTCTTATCCAAGCGCTTGCTTCGGCGAATCATGCTAGCCAGACGAGGGCTGTTCGGGCTAGCCCGAACTACACTCTTTCCAAAGCGCGCATTTTCCGATGCCCCTTCGAAAGAACCAGGGGCTATTGCTGCCGCGAGGAAACGGGCGGAGGAGAAGTTCAAACCTCGCACACAATCTGCCCCTATAATGAGTGAATATAAGGGTCTGTCGTTGACTAAACAACGTCCTAGTGTGGTATTTTGATTTTCATCCTTACAATAACTCACATTTTTTTCTCCAGACATCCCCTCCTCGAGGATAACAATCAAAACCCAAAGGACTCGGCCACCCCAACGGAGTGGTGCGCCACCGCCCAAAGCTGAAACTCTGCTTCAAGCCGCTGGGACGGTAGCGAGCCAAACCCCCCAACAACCGACCACTACTACCTACAGAGCTGGGCCTCGGATTCGCACGACCTACCGCAAAAACGATGGCGGTCACGTCACCCAGATACCATCTGATCGAAGGTCCCCCTCGTTGCCAAAGAAGGGCACCCCTCCTACACGCCTCAATGCCTCTAAGCAGGATCAAAGGATCAAAGTCCAACTCACTGAGGGGAATCCCCCCATGCCCAGTTCCCTCGCACAACAGCCTGACAGGGAGAGCGGGATTGAAGCGATAGAGGCTATCCTCGCTGAGGCTCTAGACTCTACGAGTGTTGGAGAGGATCCACTTGTCGAATCGGCATTAACAGAGTTCGAATTACAGCCTCGAGACGTCTCTGCCCTCTTGGGGGACGGGGCATTCACAACGGTCCCCGATGAATTGTCTCGAGCGTCGAGGACACTGCCTGCTGTAGAAATCCCTCGTTCTACCGCCAATCCAACCCCCACCGCCGAACGACAATTTCGCTCCATACAGAAGACGCGCAGGACATTTGGTCTCCGCCCCTCGTCCCTCAAAACATCCTCTGCACCACAAGGCAAGCATTCAGGGCCTGGGATGGAGCACGGACCGACTCCAGACAACCTGATTGACCCTCACATTTATATTTCTACTCTACCGGGCGCTGTTCGATTCAAGCGAGAGCAAGTTGGAGGTGACTACGACCGTTTGTTACAATTTGTGCCTCGCTCAGACAAACGTGTTCTCGACCTTGCAATTCCTCCGCTCGCTAGGAATGGGAGCATTTCTCTCGAGGGCCGCGCGAGGGCTGTGAGGGCAGTAGAAAAGTTGACTTCGTCAGCTTAAAATTGTTGTATTCTAATCCATGCATTGCTTAACAAAAACTAGATGTCCTGTCCGCTTGTTGGGGGCTGATCGGCATCAATTTTCCCTAGACCCTAAAACACGTTTAGCGGCTGGTTTGTCCACGTCCAACGCATTTTGACGGGATAGTTGTGCTCCATGTATGTTTGTCGCTCGTCGTGATGGCGGTGGGTTATGGGTTGCTCATTCGTATCCAGCTCCCCTAAAATTGTACTGGTATCATGCCACCTCACAAGAATGTAGCATCAAGACAAGCGCCTACAACAATCCACGAAGACCAGTCTTGGGGGAAAAGAACTGGCATCATCTTACCGCAAACCATATCCGGACTGCTCGCGCTGGGCTTGAGCAGAAGCGAGTTAGCCTGGAAGTAGCAGCGCGCCGTGCTGATGTGCCGGACAACTCACTTCGACTTATCAGGACACCCCCACTATACAGAATTTCATAAAATGCACCCAATGTGGGGAAGCAACATGAAGAAAACTGACGCGAGTCACCCCAAAGGTCTTTTGCACGTAGATAGGTCAATGGGAGCGGCTGTCGGATGCAATATGGTGATAAAGTCCTTCAAAATCTACAATTCACTGCGTAAAGGGGTCAAAATTTTGGATCCACAGTAGGTACCTGTTTGGATGTACTCGGAGATATTTGAACCGATTCTGATATGTAAATATTTGAGCATTTTGGATTCATCCGTAATTGGAGCTGCACGAACGAAACTAGATATGCGAAAATCAGAAGCGTCATGCTACACAGCTTTGCGCATCACCTTAGTTCATTTCGGGAAGTTACCTCTTAGGTTTTAAGCCAACCACTGCAACAACCAAACGGCAGCTGGCTTGTGTCTATCTGTTTGATTTTTGTGTCCACCATCGGGCACTGTGTATCATGTGATGCCGAGAACTGCTGGAGACGTCTTTTGTGAGTGCAACGTATGTACAAAGCAAGGGTCAATTCCAGGGACATGGGTCCCTCCAACGACTCGAGACTCACACTTGAGGAATGCCAAAAATGTATCAAGGGGCTCGTCTAGGGCTCGTACACGAATATTGGCTGCCGCTGGGACAGGAAAACAGCGTAAAATGTTAACGAATTTGGATATTCATGGTGCGTCTCAGTCATACTAAAAAGGCATCGCTTAATGACTTTGGCGTGCTATTTCTTGCACAAGCGGGCAGCTCCTCTGCCAGTGAGCCTTCTGCTTCGAGCACCGGCACAGGTCCCAAACCTGGATACTTCCGTGCTCTGCCACCAGATATTGAAATGTTCGACAACAACGAGTACGGGGAACCTCCTGGAGTTCCACTTCGTCCTCTCGATGTCCCCATGTAAGGTATGTCACATGAGGTCTACCATTCTCTGTGATCTTGTAGAATTGGCTCACGGAATACCCACTAGCTTCTTCACTGTGGCTTCCAATAGCACACCTAATACCAACATCCCCTTTCCTAGCAATGATATCGTTGATGAGGATAGCGATCATAGCGACCTCTTCATCACCCCTTCGAATGTTGATACTCCCGAAGTGCCCCACTTGATCAGTTTTCAGCCTACAAGCTTGACTGGAGCACCTATTCCGGCCCCTCAAACTCACGATGGAAGTGCCCCTAGGCCCCCTCCTGTACAGTTTTCGACGGCTACTTCTTCAAGTGTTCATTTATATGACATGTCCACCGAAGCTAGTCACGATGCTGTGTCTCAACCCAACGAGAGATATATGAGCCTCTCTGATTCTTGGATCATCCGCGTCCTTCTTCTTCTTGTTTGTTTTCTCAATCTTCACCACCACGTTGGAGTCCGTGCATGCAACCTGCTGCTATGGGTCTTTCGGAAGATTCTGATTGAACTCCGTATCATCAAATGCTTTGATGATTTCCCGGTAACTCTCAAAACAGTTCTGAACCGATTGCGCATGTCTCTTCCCGCTAAAATCTTTGTACTTTGTGAGAGATGTTGGCAACTGTTCCCTCATGGTGAAAATGTTCGCCACTGTCCACACTGCGAAATTCCGCTTTATCGGAGTTCTTTTGTGGACGCGTTCCAGGGGTTGATATGGGGGAAAGGGCAGAAGGTAGCAACACCGAAGGTTGTTATGCCTGTGGCACCCCTCTCAGCACTCCTCGCAGGGTTTCTATCACGAAGCGACATAGAAGCTGAGGTCGAACAGTGGGGGTCTACTCATCGAAATATGGGTGCATATACGAGTATCATGGATGGCAGAGTTTGGAAAGAGATGAAGGACAAGGATGGGAAGGAGTTTTTCCGTATCAACAAGGATACAGGTGAGCTTCGTTTAGGAGTGACATTAAGTCTAGATTGGTTCGTCTTTCATATTCTTGTGACAGTATTCTTCCTAATCATTTTCTCAAAAGGTTTTCATGCCGTCGTAGTGTCTTTGCACCGACTCATTCAAGTGGTGTTTTATCATTTTGTTGTGCAAATCTCCCCCCGGAACTTCGGTGTGCATGCGAGTCGGATAAATTTGTTTGATTGACTCATGATTTCTTGAAATTCTAGCTATCGTACGAGTAATCTCCTACATGCCGGAATGACACCTGGACCACAAGAGCCTTCAACGGAACAACTACAACATCTCATGGCTTTGGTTGTTGACGATCTTATAGCTTTATATGAAACAGGGCTTTTTGTCAGGAGCCTAGAAAGTAATTTGCAGTCTACCATGCCAGTATTGCCTTCAAGGTACGTACACAAATAGCTTCATGAACCTGCACAGCTGCTTGTTCCCATATCAGCCGATTAGCGGGGTCAGTCATCTTCACACCGACTCGGAAGTCAGGGTTCAGGAAAGTGAGTCCTGACTTCTCATCTTTTCGTTCGGAGTTGTGAGGTGGCCATGGTCCCTTTGCACCGCTCATTCCCGTTATTGCAAAGATTCTTTTCTCCATTTCTCGCTAGCAGAGATTCAAACCAACATGGCTATTTTAAGTTGAGTTCCAATATTAATACATACCTTTGCTTTGCTCACAACCTTCTTCTCTGATTGTGTTCGATCCCGCGCCAGCTTCTTGGCAATTGTCTTGGGGGCTGATGCAAGGGTACGGCGCTTGCGTCCTCTAACAGCATTCACAGAAGCCCTTAACACATTTTCGGTCTCTCTGGACGTGTTTTCCACCCCATTAGATTCCATAGAACCGGTAGAAAGTTGAATAAGCGCGGGATCAATTGGAATCAGGGGGTGTATGGTGGATGCATCGGAGTTGAAACGCGTCCAAACATCAGCATGGTGCACTTTAATGTAAGCTAATCTATTTTCATCTGTCCAAGACGCCCAGAATTGGCGCGTTAAGACATCTGTGATCTCATCGGGGCATGCAGCGAGACTGGACAGATTCATGGCTGGTGGGATCGTGGGGAACGGAGGGGCCCGAATACATGTGTATTTACACGCCGATTATGTAACAATCTCACCTAATTTGCGTACATAAAGAAAGACTGCATACGTTCATATTCTACAGGCCTTCATACACGCATATTCAAACTTTACATAGGAACGCAATTCAGAGCTAATCGGACAACTCCAGATACCCGGTTATTTGAGGTCTGAATACGTCCCTAATCAAGGTCCAATTTTCACCCCCCTTTACGCAGTGATTGGCAGCTACAAGGATACAGGAAAAACCAGTCCCACGTGGGTAAAAGAATCCCTCTTATCATGCAAAAGTTTTTGCATAAAAAGCTGAACCCATTACAATATATCGAATATTAGCTACCACCCCTTGAAGGGCGTTCGCGATAATACGAGAGTTCCTCGGGACACGCAGAACCTAGCCAGGTTTCCTCGCGGCGTTCAGAAGAAGAATGCGCTTGCAACAAGGAATCAGGAAAATATCCAAACTGGGCAAAAAAAACGATGGACCTGCCTCGCGGGATTAGGGCGGTCTCAAAACCACACTTTCTGCTTAATGAAAGGGCTAAGAGTATATCGGCATTCGCATTAAGATTTCCACTAAGCGGCATTCATTGGACAATGCATCTGGAAGAGGTCCCCACTGTGGCGGAGAGCGGGTAGATGCCGCGTCAAAGACCCTGAAAGGGGATAGGGGGAAACAAAAAACCCAGGCTCAAGAACGCGATGATGGTTGGGCAGTCAGCCGGCGATCGGATTGGAAGGCCCTGGGATGCGAGCCTCTCAGGGATCCACCCAAGCAAGCAAGAGGCTCGAAGAGGTTGGCCATATCAGAGGTTCTGATTGCATGTCTATGGAGCGATAACGGCGGAAAAGCGATAACGCGCGCTATCGATATTGCAAACTCGCAGTTTCTCATTCTTCCAACTTATGCCCCTCGAGTAAGGGCTTCCACACAAGCCCCAATGCGAACGCGCACGAGACAATCAATATTTGCGGCTTAAACCACCCCAGACGAGGCATAGATTACACCTGACTCTTGGAAAGTTACTGAGGATTTGTGGGGTACTATATACCGTTCTTGATTAGTTCAACGGCATCGCCAGCAGTTCATCGGTGCAAATGACAATCTGAACAGTCAATTTCCCAGCCAGTTCATAGCCCCTAATTGGGGATAGATTGCGGCAGTGAAAGGGGTAGCTCCAAAAGCTGAAATGTTGCGCGATATATCGATAATGCCATCGCTTAGTGGATGTCTTGAGAGAATATCGAATCTGCCGTGTGAAGCAAGTTGATGTGACGGCCGCACGTCACACCGTTTCTATTTCGAACCAGTAGGCGCTCTGATTCCTTCAGCTCTCGATCCACAGGAGGCAAGCTGGTGGTTCCTGCATCGGCCGCTCATTCCGATCCCCACGTCCAAGTCTTCGTGTGAGTTTACTTGACGAAAATGCTTCAAGTGGGCGCCTTCGTTTCAAAACTTGTCATTGCTTGTGATTGCATCTCCTTACCGCGACGGGCGTGGTGAACGAGCTGCTAAGTTTTTTGAGGCTTCTCCGCACTGTATTTACTCCCTGAGTCGCAAAAGGAATCCTCGCTTGCAGGAGCGGCCCCTCCTTGAGCTTCGGTTCTTCTTGTCACGTGGAAGGTTTGTCTCACTTGCTAAGGACATCGCGGTGTGGAAGCTGTTGCATCCCCCTCCACGTGCAGGCATTGGGACGATCGTTTCTGTCTGAAATCGTCAGGGCCAAATTTTAATTCGCCACGAAATCGA
>NW_024067389.1:0-38887 GCF_015039405.1 Cantharellus anzutake | reverse complement strand
TTTGTATTATAGATAGTTCTAGAATGATATAGGGGCTTGGGCTGTGTAAGCTTAATGATGGACTTAGGACATGACTCAGCGATAAGTAATTCAGTTCTTTGTCTTTTGGGCCGATCTTAGCGGGGTCTTGTAGCGCTAAAGCTATACTCTACACCGCCTTAATTACGAACTGTTATCTTTAGAAATGACTCAGCTATAAAGGAACTTTATGGACTGTTTTCTAATTCACCTTTTTGTGAAGCCGCATCATTACTAATGTTCTAGAGCTGTCCCAATTAATTAACTGATCTGCGGACTTTTGAATCACTTCATGCTTATGATCCGAGATCCAGATCATTAATCATTCCTTTGTTCCGATTTATTTGAGCTTAAAATCAAAAGGTTTTGATGAATCTTGGGAAAATATACAAGATCCAGTTTTTAACATTTTCTCCTCTTCTGATGCGATCAAAAACTCTCCGCCCGCGCCGGAAAATACTCTGTCATATGGTATTCGGTCCGCCAGACTTCCGGGCGCCAATATATTTCCCTTGAGTCACATTACTTTTTGTAAGAATTAGCAAATAAATATATATGAATTATAAGGTGTTTCGCCGTTTGAGCGATATATCCGTCAGTTTTGAGGCTTTTAGAGTGAAACAAAACCGTGGATAAAGTTTAGAAACATTCCTTTCAGATGGTAAAAGGATTACAGTCAAAGGTTTACTGGTTCCCGAGATATTTACATTTCTTTCCCAATGTTCCTTCTTATTCTGCTGTCTATGTGCTATTTTCTTGTTGTAGGGATATATTCTTTGAATATTACACCTATGCCAGGTTCTAGGCATGCTTGTAGAAGATTAAATCTCATGCTACATGGGTGTGGATAATCTTCTAATGTCTGTCCAGTCTCATAAAGATCATGAGATCTGTTAAACATCTGAACTTGTCACCTGATTGTTGACTATTCTGATAGATCATTGTTCTAGGTATGATGGTGTTGTGGGGACAACTCCATGTACCGCAAAAAGTCGGATTCTGCAGAATTTGGTCACCAACATGCAGTACATATCTGCTGACGCTCCCGATACTCACTCTATCACTATCCAACACTCCATACACTCACTCCATATTTTTCCCATCATTCCTGACATCCCTGTCATATCCCAGAATCCTGACCCCACACACTCCCACCACACCACACCTTCCTAACAACTTCACCATCCCTACACCATGCCTCCCCACTCCCCAAGTCACCTTCCCTCCTGACTGTCTCAGCTCCGGTGTTAGAATGTGGCTGATACAGATGACTCCGGAGTGGAATTGGAGACTTAGCGTGGAGGGACCTTGGCCTCAGCGACTCAAGCGGAGCGCTGTGCCATTGCTGTTTGTCCATTTGGTCCTTAATTTCACAGTAGGTGAGCAGGAAGTCTCTAGGGGGCATTTCAGGTTGATTTCGGACTGAACCAAAACGAGTATGTACAAGTGCCGATATATATAATGAAGGGGCAAAAGCACAAGGAAAACAAAGGGGAACCGAATCGGAGCGAAGATGTCCGAATGGGAACAAAGGGTAGAAGAAGCGGAGCGGTACCGGAAGGTCATAAGGTAGGACCTGTGATACTTCCGAAAGGAGGTAGGGAGGGCAAGGCCAGAGGGGCAGGAGGATGAGGAGAAGTGGGGGTGATGACTAACTGGCTAGAATGGGAAGAAGCAGTAGTCCAAATAGGGATGAGGGGTAAACGCGAGAAATACATTACAAGCGGCGAAAGTGCCGAAGGTGGTCCGCGAAGCTCGGGGTTGTGGAGCTTACAGAGGTTACGGAGGTGGGGTAGAAAGTCCGAGGGATATTGGCAATGGTGTTTACGTAGTATGAGGTCACCAATGCAATGGACTAAGACTGAGGTGGAGTCAAAGTCTGAGGTAGGGACTATGATGGAGGCTCGGAGCGAAGGTACGAGCGGTGTCCAAGTAGGAAGTACGGGACAGCGGTGGAAGGTCGTAACTTGGCAGAAGGGTGGCAGAGGAGTAACAGAGGGAGGAGAGAGGGGAAAGGTACAGGAGAAGGAGTGGCGGAAAGGAGAGTAGTCAGGTCCAAAGGTGAGTATCGGAGCGGACGGGGGAAGCGTAGGAGGATGATGGGAGGGTGGAGGTGTTGTGAAGGGGAGCGGAGTAGTAGGAGGGTGGCGAGAGGGGCGGTGTTCGGTCCGAGATGAGTATCGGAGCAGACGGAGATAGGGTTGGGGAGGTAAGGAGGAGGTGTGTTGCCAGGACCGAAGGTGAGTATCGGAACAGCAGCGGTAGGTTATGACTCCGGAGGTGAAGAGGGTGGAGGTCCGGAAGTCGGGTCAGGGTCGGGTATGCACGGATATGACATCCGGTCTAGTTGCGGCACACCGAACCTTGGCCACTCCCATCCTGGAAGCTCGGTCCCGAGTCGGAACATTCAGAGACCCCGGATTTGCTCCGATATCCCGACGGACCTCTGACATCCCATGACATGCCCTTAAACCATTCCTCCACCCATTTCATTTATTTGAGTCACCTAACATCCTTTGGATATGCAACTCCGCTTTCGGAGCTACCCGCATCCTTCGGGGATCTCCCTCACGTTATCACTTATTAGTCACCTTCCATTCTTAGCACGACTACCTTCTTCCTACCATTCAGTCGGCTAACCCCCTTTTACCCATTTGTCTTCCCCATTCATTTTCCGGCCTCCAACTCCGCCCTCCTTGGCCTGACACCTCGGTTCCCCATTTAAGATATCGTTCGGGACCTTTTGGTACCTCTCGGTATCATTTGGCACCTTTCGGTGTTGTCCCATTTTGCCATTTCGGACTTTGACTAAGTCCTTCCCATTCTCCTTTATAAATACCTGTAGATTAGAACCTGTAGTTCCTCAGTTCTAATCTCGACTAAAATGCCACCCAAAGTCCCTCTGAGTGAATCCTGTTCCTGTTCTACAAGATACCTCAGACATAAGAAATACAAGGACTAACTGAGACGTAACGGAGGCACAGCGCTCCCTCCGAGTCGCTGAGGCTGCATCCTCCCTAGAGCCTCCCGTACCACCCAGCAGAACTGGGCTCCCTGAGAAGCTTTGGTTCACTACCGGAGCCCTTGGACCCCCCTCTAGTTGAGCCCTGCCTGCATTCGGACTCATGCATTTACCCCTACGATCCGGGTTTTTGACAAACCCCAAGCAAAATTCTCATGCCCAACCATGCCGCCAATTTCACCCCCTCTCCAGACCTCCATACCCACCCTCACAACCCAGCCGTTTTTTCCGCCCGATAGTGATGCTCTACCACCCTTCTTCACCCCCGGAGCATTTCCCAGAATGGCAATCCCATACCTGGATAGTTCAGCACGGAGTATACTCTCACATGGTCTTGACAGCACCTGTCAATGGCCACATCTCAAGAAGTACTGCACCAAATGGGACGAATAGGGGCTCGTTGGAAAGCTGGAGACGAGGAGGTTCCTGACGGGAGGATAGGCGGGCGCTGTGGCGAAGTGTTGCGGAGTTAACCTTCACAATTTCCATTTCGGACCCATTATCACATATTCCCCATTCATTCATTTTTCTTTTATTGTTTCTTTGTTCCCAATTGGATATTCATCATTTACGGTTCCCTAACGGCCCGTTTACATTCCCCCATGCCATTCATTCCATTTCAAACATATATAAACTAGATAACAGCTTGTACATAACAAGTTAGTATTGAATAGACCTGTGAAAGAGAAAGCAGAAGTTGCATCCAAGTGGCAAAGACGCCATCCACGACTATAACGCCTCCCCTGAGTTACTTGCTTACATCTGAGACCCCTTTCCTCATAACCCTCGGCCTTGACGTCCAAGAGAGATGTAGGTGAGTGTTGAGTTGAGGCTCTAACAGACCTGCTAGTGCCCCAGGACCCAAAAACCTGAACCTCCATCACACATGCATTCACTACCTCCCTCCCCCCTTTCTCTGTCTCGAGTCTAGGCAATAGACCCGTTACAACAGATGACTGGCTAGGCTATAGGACTGTCGGTTTAAGTATCTGTACTCGCGTAGATGCTCTGTGTTAGAAACGGGTGGATACAGACGACTCCGGAGTGGAATCGGAGACTTAGTGTGGAGGGACCTTGGCCTCAGCGACTCAAGCGGAGCGCTGTGCCATTGCTGTTTGTCCATTTGGTCCTTAATTTCACAGTAGGTGAGCAGGAAGTCTCTAGGGGGCATTTCAGGTCGATTTCGGACTGAGCCCAAAACGAGTATGTACAAGTGCCGACATATATAATGGAGGGGGCAAAGCACAAGGAAACAAAGGGGATCCGAATCGGAACGAAGATGTCTGAACGGGAACAAAGGGTAGACAGAAGCGGAGCGGTACCGAAGGTCACAAGGCAGAACCTGTGATACGTCCGAAAGGAGGTAGGGAGGGTGAGGCCCAGAGGGGCAGGAGGATGAGGAGAGGTGGGGATGATGACTAACTGGCTAGAATGGGAAGAAGCAGCAGTCCAAATAGGGATGAGGGGAAAACGCGAAAGATACATTACAAGCAGCAAAAGTGCTGAAGGCGATCTGCGAAGCTTGGAGGTTGCAGAGCTTACGGAGGTTACGGAGGTGGGGTTGAAAGTCCGAGGAATATTGGCAATGGTGTTTATGTAGTATGAGGTCACCAATGCAATGGACTAAGACCGAGGTGGAGTCAAAGTCCGAGGTAGGGACTATGATGGAGGCTTGGAGCAAAGGTACGAGCGGTGCCCGCATACGAAGTATGGGACAGCGTGGAAGGTTGTAACTTGGCAGGAGGTCGGTGGAAGAGTACCAGAGGGAGGAGAGAGGAGAAGGTAAGAGGGAAGGAGTGCAGAAAGGAGAGTTGTCTGGTCCAAAGGTGAGTATCGGATGGACAGGGAAAGCATAGGGGGGTGATGGAAGGGTGGCGGTGTTGTGAAGGAGGAGCGGAGTAGGAGGAGGAGGAGTAGTAGGAGGGTGGTGAGAGGGGCAGTGTTCGGTCCGAGGTGAGTGTCAGAGCGGACGGAGATAGGGGAGGAGAGGGAAGGAGGAGTAGAGGTGGCATGGGGGGTAGAAGGAGGCGTGTTGCCAGGACCGAAGGTGAGTATCGAACGGGCAGCGGTAGGGTATGACTCCGGAGGTGAAGAGGGTGGAGGTCCGGAAGTCGGGTCGGGTCGGGTATGCACGGATATGACACTCTGCTTCAAGCAGTTGACAGTAGAAGTCTTCAGCCTCGTCATCTGTGGCTGTGGATACTACGCTTTCCGAGTCATCAGGCTCGTAATCAGGCTCGAGAAGAGCAACTTCAAAAGTGTGCTCAGGCTCATAGACTTCAGCGCTTTCCAAGCAGGGTTTCTCTGGTTCAATGCTCAATGCAGCTGTCTCGACTTTCCTAGTCAAGGGAATACGTTGCACTTTAGTAGCTGATTGTACACGTTTGTTCAACTTGAATGAGGAACCGAGTACTGTGCCCAAGGGCAGGGTGATTTCTTGAGACATAAGTTTCTCAAAGACATCCTCAGAGTTCAACCTTTCTTGAAGCTCCGAGGCAAACTTATACATGGGACCCACCCTCTGCTTATTCATTGGGGCCCTGGGTGAATCTTGAACTTGAATATCTTTAAAGGTCACCTTGCTTCGAGGTGTGTTGGCCTTGACTGACTTCTCCCCAGTATGAGAAACTTGGGTGCTGAAGTCCCGGCCTTTTGCTTGCCCTTATCCTTGGGGGCAGTTTCTCCATCAGACATTGGAACATCCTCTACCGCTTGTTGAGGCTGTTTCAAAATCTTTGGAGGTGCGGGTATCTCAATGTATGCGCGATTAGGTGGGTTAAGCTCTCCTGGAGAAATTGTGCGTCTCATTGGAGATGGAGGCCGATCATATGGCTTAGCTTTGGATGCTCTTGGCTTCTCGCTTTCTCTGCGTTCAGCAGGATAAGCATAAGCTGGATAGACCTCAAACTCTCCTTCACCAAGAGTTGCAAACTCTTGATTGGCAAGTTCGTACTCATGCATCCACTCAAGGTTGGCTGCTGTAGGGCGCATACTGGCTTGTTCACGGATCAGTTGGGCTACAGCATTGCCGGAAGTAGAGCATGGTAGATTGGTACCATCTGCCATGACAAGTCTTTTAGTCACTGTGTCAAACCTAAGTACACTGGCTGCGATAAAAGCCTTGGTCTCAGGGCAGTCTCTAAAACTATGTCCCTCTGAAGCACACATGAAGCATCGTCCTGTATACGCTTGGGGATATCTATGCTTCTCAGCTAAGTTGGCCATCTCAATTGTCAGCCGACCAAGCCTGTCTGTCAAATCCTCTACAGTGGCCTGAAGAACAGAGTCCTTAGTCTCAGCTTTGGATTCTGACTTAGTGACTGTAGTTGTCTTGACTTTGTCATGTGCCTCTGAAGATCTACACCTGGATTCCTTGCGAGGTTTCTTCTTTGAGGACTTTGAACTTTTGTGATGTGATGAGGTTGATTCTTCTTCTGAGTCAGAGGATCCATCGGAGTCTGAATCAGAATCAGAATTGGAAGAATGGTGAGAGTCATCAGAGTCCGACTCGGAATCGAAGTCTTCTTCTGAATTGTCAGCATGGTACAAGTCGTGCTTAAGCAACTCCTTGACTGTTAACACAACATTGGCCATAGGAGGAGGCGTGGTAAGATCTACCCAACACCTATGAGCTTTTAGTTCGTGCTTGACTTTAGCATGGAACTTCGTGGGTTTAAGGCCACGGTAGAAGTAACCATCTTTGTCAGGAGCATTGAGGGCATGCCTCTGCTCAAGAGACTTAGCAATGATTCTAAACTTGCGATGATATGAATCAAAGTGCTTGCAACGCTTTATGGTCTGGGTCTTGTCTACAAACCGCCAGAGATCACTAGCATGGTAGACATGATCCTCTTGTTCAGCTGGGTAATAGCTGTCAAGGTCGGTCTTCAACTGAGGCCAGTCCTTGGCTTCGAAACTATCCAGAGTTCGAATGAACTTGGCTTCTCATTCTGAGCAGTATGAGATAATGGCCTTGCACTTCTGTGCATCTGAAAAACAGGCAGCGCTGGTCTGGAACTCAAAGTCATATAAGAACTTTTTGAGTTTACAACCCTTGAATCTAGGTGCCTCTCTGGAATGAGGGCCTGGCATGTGGCTCACAGCCGAGTGTATGTTAACCACACCAGGTGGCAGAACTGGCACAGCAGGAACAGGCTGGCCACTTGGAGTTGTATGCGACATCTTGATAGTCACTTAAAACTTGCAAGGCTTGTAATGTAGTAAACTTGTAGGTCTTCTTGACCAACTTGTGGTCTTGACTTGCAATGCAGAATATAGGATGATGATGTATTCGTAGCATTGTGGAAAAATGGGTAAATTCGGAAGAAAGTGACCTTGACCGGGAGCAGACTTATGCCCCTGTAAGGACCACCAGAAATGTAAGCATGCTAGGGATGTAACCCAGCAGCAAACAAGAAAAGAAAAAGGGGGCAAAGAAAATCTTACTACCAGTAAGGCTGCACATGGTCCCAGTGCAAGTGCATGATACTGGTAAAATTCTTTTAAAACTCAGAACTCACCCTGGTCCTTCTTGGACAGTCGTCAGGGAGTCAGACTAAGCTCTTTAAACGTATGGAAGGGTCGCTCAACACCACAGTCTTTGTAGCACAGATGAGGGGTCCAACAATGTAAGTACAAGATAAACTGGGCATATGTATAGAAAAAAAGGGAAATCAGAACAAAAAAATAAGAGAAAATAGCCGATGGATGGTGTCAATGGAAACAGGAAGAATGTTGAGAACTCGGCTAAGAAACAATAAGGCAAAAGGTAGCAATAAAATCAATAATTGAGGCCCATAAGGTCAATATCAACCATCAATCTCGCTTCTCCACCGCATATCCGTCATCCTAACTCCGTCCCGTCCTTTCATCCTTTTCTCCTGATCCGTCGCTGTCCTTCAAGCTCAAAATCGTGTGAATTGGTGGAAAATTGGTGGAGATATGGGGGAAATGGTGGATATCCATGAATTTTGGGGAAGTGGCAATATGGGTCTTGAGAAAAAAACCGTGGAAAAAATTGAAAAAAATGTGGAAATGTCCCGTGGGCATTGTGAATGCGTCGGAGGCTTGAGGGTGCTCGTTAGAGCCTCGAAAAACGTGGTTCTGGCCTTGTTTGTGTGGTACTTGCTGTGCCCTCCTACAATGCCTGCAAGGGCAAGGTCATGTCTGCAGTGACGCTAAAAGAAACGAGCGGTTCATTAAGAAACCGCAATCTCCCATCATGGGGATTCAAATCAACAGCCATTGTCAGACAACGACGAAGATCAACACAATCCAGTATAGCAACCACCTCAGGGCTGGCCCCTGAAGGTTTTAGAAACTTATGTGGAGTAAGTGTGGGGCCCAATACCCCTAGAACTCCACAATGTACTGATCTAACCCAAGCTGGGGAAGACCCTCACCTCCTCACGAGGTGATTGACTTGCACAATAAATGCATAAGCATGGAATGATCAGCCCAAAAAGCTGATCAGATAGAGTTGCAGGAAACTCCAGGGCCCAACTATCCCCTGGAGTCCTCCCCATGTCCCCAAGTCAAGCCCCAAAGGCAGACAAAGGGAAACAAAGGGAAGAGCCTCCATGTCGGCTATCCGAAAAACTACTGGACTTGTTCCAGGTTCTGTCCCAATGGAGGACGGAAAGCGAAGACCACTTCTTCTCAGGCTGGAAGCCTGAGAAGGCACAAAAAAATGCTGAGAGCAGGATCTCCCAGAGTGCGGAAGCTCCAAAGAACTTCCGCTGTTTACACTACCCACACCATGCCAGACAAGGCAAGGTTGCCAACCTTGGAGGAGGTCTCCAAGATAATGAAGAGGAGGCAAACCGAAATGAGGGAGTTCGCTGAGGAAGCCTTATGGAAAAGTAAGGAAAAACCAGCGAACAGACCCCTCTATGAAAGGGAAGCACCCTCCACAACAGCCTCACCCAAACAAAGTGAGCATGGAGTGTTCACTCCAAGAACCCCTTCTGGAACCCCAGAAGTGGCCATGTCAACTGGGGAGGGTCACTGCTCACCCAACCAAACTTCCTCCTGGGAAACCAGGAATCGCGCATAATAAACACAATAAACTCGATCCAAAAAAAGATCGAGGAAACGAATTACAATAGCATGGCTCGTCTAGAGATAACTCTAGAAAGAATGGCCAACACAATCGGCATGTTGACTGAAAAATCAGTGAGCAGATGGACTTGCTGAAGGAGATAAACTTCTCACAAAATAGTGAGGAAACAAAAAAATACCCCTGGACCACGGGCCAGGACAAAAATAGAACTTGTGAAAAATTCATGAAAAGAACCACCAGTGAAAGCACACTGGAGTATCATCAGCGACTCGACAGAGACACTAAGGAGATCCTTCTCCCAAGGATAGGAGAAGACAACACCGAAAGAAGGCATCGTTCAGAAATTAGGAGGAGAATCGGCACGTACCAAAGGTTCAGCCAAACGTCCACCTTCGATGGACCTCTTGAACAGAGAGGTAACTCAACCACACTCTCTCAAAACAATGAGAGAATCCAAATACAACTTTGGGTGAATTCGCCTGAAACCAAAGAAATGCTGCAAGGAAGATTTCCCCAGCGAAAACCCCCCAAAGGAGAGATCTCCATTGGATAGTGACCCCACAAAGGCAGGGGAGCAAGAGGAGTACCTGGAGAAATGGTACGAAAAGGCCATAAGAATGGCCAAAGTGAGAATACTCACTCCCTGCCCAGAGGGAGTGAAGCCTGAAGCCCTAAAAAATGGGCCGGCTTTCCCTGACAAGAAATGGTCAGGGGAGAATGACATGGAATCGTTCTGGCAGTGGTTCACAGAACTGGGATTCCTTGCTTTGCAAGGATGCAAAGGTCCCCAATTCAACAAAGTCCATCTGGACTGCCTGATTCGTGGATTAGGGGGACCCACATTCAACCTCAGAATAAGACTCCAAGACGAAACTCTCCTCAGAGGAGATGAGGGCATGTTCCTCAAAGTTCTCAACATATTGATGAGAACCTTCATTAAAGCCTCTGCCGCGTTGAACGTGACAAAGAAGTACTGCAATGTTAAATACGAAGCGGAAAAGGCCTAAAACAGTTCTACCTAGAACTGTCTAAAGCAGCATCCACTGGTGACGCCGCCAGACAGGTGTCCTTCAATGCCAGGTTCCTAACTACATTCCCTTGAATGGAAGAGGGAAATGATCACTCATGATAGAATCAGAGCAGACTTCTCCTCAAACAAGGAGATGTTAAAAGCAATATCTCATGTAGATGAGATAATCAATGGGCTGAAGATGTCTTCAGCCTACAAATCAGGATATTATACCAAACAACTACCATGGCAACCACGAGCTGTGGTAGAGCCCTCCCATCAGGAAAAAAGCCAAAGAGCCAAAATCCAGATGGAAAGAGGATACATCCTTGAAAAACTCGAGGAAAACTGACCAAAAGTCAGTTCCAATTTGCGGCAAATGCAGCAAAATAGGGCAAACAAAAGATTGCCCAAGATACAATGCAATGAGTGATGAAAAACCAAGGCGCATAGCTGCCATGGAGATTGCAAACACATCAGAAGAGGAGTCAGAAGACTCATCAGACAAAAAACCAGAGAACGACTCTGGTAACTCCGGAGCATCAAGCTTCGAAGTAGAGGACCCATACGAAGGACTCAATACTCACCTGACTCAGAGGGTGAGGAAGTCAACGTTGGGACCATAAGGATGGGCCTGATGTCAGTCGTCGATTATGATGACATAAATTATAAAATCAAACTGGCTGTAGCATGCCAGTTAGAAAACACAGCAGACGAAAAAGTCGCCGAAGCCTTGGTGGAAGCACCAAGAAAAGATGCCTTGGGGAAATACACCAAAGTACCCAAGGAAAACAAGGAGAAAGGGAAGAAGGACCAAAAGTCCATTGAAACCCAGACCCCTTGTTTGATGCGAAATTCCGCATCTCAAAAGATGTGGGAAAATACCCCACAAACAGACCGCTCTCAACAAAGAGAATGCTGACAGCTCACATAAAAATAGCAGGCATAAAAGCCTATGCGCTATTTGACAGTGGAGCCGAAATGGACGCTATATCGCTGGACTTTGTCTGCATGGTCCACATCCCAATTCTCCAATTGGAGAACCCAGTCATCCTTCAAATGGGGATGAAAGGGACAAGATCACAGATCCTGTTTGGAACAAATGTGGACGTTGAGATCAACAGCCATGTAGAAAAACACTGCTTTGATGTAATTAACATTGATAGATACAACGCCATATTCAGTGCCCCTGGTTAAACAAAAACCAGGTAAGCTTAGACTTCCAGTCCCACAAAGTGAGAACGGTGAACAAGGGCAACATAGATACCCTTGGAGTCAGCAAAGACTGTGTGACAAGATCACATGGATGGAAAATTCGAGCAAGAGCCTGAGAACAACCAAAAAAGAAGCCCCCTGACAGGGAGGCAGGATTGAAACACACCTCAGGGTAATTGAAAGAAAGTACCCTGAAGGTTGGCCCAATCCTAGTCTGGAAGGACTAGAACTTCCAGATGTACCACAGCTGGAAGGTCTCTCCATGAACAACCCCGAGTTCGAAATACTCAGGGAGTGGTGGAGAGAGAAATTTGAAACTGTAATGGTGCCAGTGCCATTAGAAATGCCTCCCTTGAGGGAGGTGAACCATTGAATCCCATTGAAGGATCCAAACAAGAAATTTCGGGGAAACACCCCAAGATGTCCTGCAGCACTGCAGGAAGCACTAGCAACCAAAATAGATCACTATGTAAAAGCAGGATGGTGGTATCCACAAACAGCAAGTGAGCATGCCTGCTACTGTGTATCCGCAAAGCAGATGGATCTTTGTGCACAGTAATAGATGTGAGGAATCATAACTCGAACACAATCCTCAACATCACACCAATGCCAGACATGCGACTGATCCAAGAATCAGTCACCAGAGCAACATACCAATCCAAGATTGATATGTCGGATGCATATGAACAAATACATGTGGATCCAGATGATGTCCATAGGACAACATTCTCTACGCCCCATGGGACGTACAACTCAAACACAATGCAGCAAGGAGACTGAAATGCTCCCTGTACTTTCCAGTGCATGCTGACCTGGGAACTATGAGGAGAAGTAGGCAGACACCTACACATCTGGTTCGACAATATATTCACCAGCACAAGCTCAGTGGAGAACCACAATAAAGCATTATTGTGGTTGTTCACTCACCTCAAGGGGGCAAAATTCTACATAAGCTGGAAAAAATTCCAGCCATTTGCTCCAATCCTAGATGTTCTAGGAAGCCACATGGATGAACAAGGCATCCACGCTCAAGTGGATAAAATGGAAAAAATCCGCAACTGGCGAGAGCCAGTAGACCACACAGGAGTCCTAAGATTCCTGGGAATGGTAGAATATCTATTGATATTCATGCCAAACGTCAGTGGCTACACAGGACCACTGCAAACAATCTGCTCAAACAAGCAGACATTCAGGTGGACACCACTCCACCAGAAATGCTTTGATGAGATCAAACATCTAGCATGGAGGGCTCTGATCCTGAAGCCTGTCCAGTGGAATCCACTGGAAAGCTCCTCAGAAGAAGAGAGGACCAAACTCCACATCTGGGTCATAACAGATGCATGCCCAGCAGGCATGGGCACACTAATTGGACAAGGCGAAAAGTGGCAGACTTGCTGCCTGGCCACATTCATGTCCAAAAAGTTCACCAACACACAACATAGGTACTTTGCCTATGAGCTTGAGGCACTGGGCATCCTCAAAGCACTCATGAGATGGCAAGATGATCTCATGGGAGGCCATGAATTCACAGTAATCATGGACCACAAAGCTTTGGAATATTTCAAAGTGAAAAACCACAACTCAGGTAGACACCTGAGATGGCAAGCCTTCTTTGCAAGCTTCAATTGTGAAATAAAATACGTGGAAGGCCACAAGAACAAAGTGGCAGATGCACTCTCATGGTACTACGACTCGTCAACTGATGAGGATCTGCATTTCGACAACTATGTGTCGGTGGACATCCACCTGGACAAAAATGCAGAAGATACTATCCCCGACAGAATTGAGGAATATGAAGAACTGCTGCTAAGCAGTACCCTGAGTAAAAACTCAGAGAGAAAGAGACTTGCAGCAATATGCATGAGAAATACCCTAGAGGAAGCTCTAGGGGGAGTGATAACCTAGAGGAAACTCTAGGGGGGAGCACCCAAAACCTGGAAGAAATCATAATTCCAGAAGAGAACCTTTGAAAACAATTCGAAGGAAAAGACCTCATTGAGGCAATAAAATCTGGATACTCGCAAAGCCAGATCCACTGGGAAATCCTAGAGAACCTGAGGAATTTCAAAAACTTCTCCATAAAAGATGGGCTGATAACCCAACTTGGAGAAGGAGGAATGACCCAAATAGTAGTCCTGAAAGGGAACTACGAAAGGAAGTCAATTCAAGGAATAATCCTCGAAAGCATCCATGAAACACTTGGACACTTAGGATCCAAGAAAACAGTGGAAGCCCTCTGTTGATACTTCTGGTGGAAGTCGATGAGGAAGGATACCCACAAGTTCTGCAGGTCTTGTGGAACTTGTCAAACAACAAAGAAAAGCACCAGGAGAAATCCCAGACTGCTTCACCCACTCCCAACCCCGGAGACACCATGGTCGTCAATAGCCATGGACTTCACAGGTCCATTCCCAACAAGCTTGGGATATGATTACCTCTGGGTAATCATTTGCAGGTTGACGTTGCAAGAGAGCTAGCGGCTCTCAGCACCAACCAAGCTCGTGGGGGAAACTCTCCACTAAAACCCTTTTCTCCACTGGCCTCGGTCCAAAAACTCCTGGAAATTCTCCGGAAATTCTGCAAGGTCCGGGCTCAGTATCCACTACCCACTCTTTGTGGGCTAGACAACTGCCCTTACTCCTACTGTAGGAATTCCACACACACACACACTAACTCTGACGTGTCCTAGCGCCTTAGAGAAAATTAGGGAGGGGAGAACTTAATTTTCAATCCCGGTATGTACAGGATTATAAAGAATAAACATTTTTAGAAATGATTGATGGGAAATATTGGCGCCATATGGCTCCTGGACCCCATCGTAAGCGAAATATTTGAAAAGGGCATCAAAGGAATAAAAGAATATCATCCAATATATCAAAATGATGGTAAAAATGTGAAAATATGAAGAAAATCGAGAATTTATCAATGATTTCACCAAATTAGTACCCGAAACTGGAAATGTGGTTGGGAATAACCTTTACGCGGCTAAAGAACATTTTTCCCAATTTATTTGATGCCTTGGGAATGTGTGAAGCATGCTTTTCTGACTTCCCGCTTGCCTAAATTGAACTTCCCACGCCCGCACATGACCAGATCCCGTGACCCGCGCCGTGGCCAACCTCCCCAACACTTAACTCCACCAAATCTCCACCGATTGGGACGATCTTGACATCGACGGATTCGTAGGAATTAGGAGTATTTTTAGGTACCAAGTTTGTATCGAATTATAGAACGAATGAAGATGATTTTTGAATGGTGTAAATGGATATCCAAGCTGGCTCTGCGTGTGGGCGATTATCCCACCTACAACGTCCAACGTCCACCTAATTCCAATAAAAACAACAACAAACACATTAGAACTAGTGTTCGTATTTCTTTGTGAAGTTGTAAGACTCCACAGTCTACCACACTCAAAATTCATGTCAAAATTTTGGTGCAAACTACACTGAATACTCGGTGTGCAGTTGAAATTCACAACTGCATTCCACCCGCAAGGTGACAGCCAAGCAGAAAGAATGATACAAAAAGTAGTACAAATACTACATGCGATGGTTAGACCAGATCAACGCAACTGGGCAGCGAAACTGTCGATGGCAGAATTCGTGATCAATGCAAGCTCGAACACATCGACAGGATTTGCCCCATTCGAATTAATCTATGGCCATATACCAAAGATGTGCCTAACAACACCACCCTCGGACTACCCGGGAGTAAATGACTTTGCCCAAAAGGCAAAGGAAAACCTCATGGCAGCACACAATGCGATAATACACAATTGCGCCACTCAAACAATCCAGGTGAATAAGAAAAGACACCCAGACCCACCTTTGAGAAAAGGTGAGCTTGCATACTTATCCACGGATAAGCTGAACCTACCCAAAGGGAGGGCAGGAAAACTAAAGCCCTTATACATAGGGCCTTACGAAATTCTGGAAACATTTCCAGAGACGTCAAACTATGTCCTCGAGTTGCCACCACAACTTGAACAACATGGAATCCACCCAAGATTCCATGTATCCTGGCTCATACCTCACGAGCTGAATGACCAAGAAATCTTCCCAAATAGGGAAGTAAACATATTCTACGATTTTGGGGAAGACCCCAGTCGCAAAGCAGTAGTTCGCGAAATCTTAAACCACGTGTGGGTTCACAATGAACTCTGGTTTAAGGTTAAATGGGAGCTAGGGGACACCACATGGGAACCCCTAGGAACTTGCAACAACCTCATCCACCTGGACAAGTACCTCACATCACAAAATGTGAGGGAACCAGAAAACCTCCCTATCAAAGAAGACAGGGAACTCTCGGCATCACTACGCCCCCAAAAACGGAGGCGGAGGAAGTAAAGCTGAGGGATGATGGCCCACAGCCAAGAGCATGGGAAAGTTCTGGGCAAGCAACTCGCCCAGACAGCCACACCATGTACTAGAGATCACATGGGCCAGGCGAGTAACTTGCCTAGACCATGTGAACCACAGGCTCACGTGTAAAAGCACACACAACTGCGGTGAATCCCACGCATGCAAGAACGAAAACCCCTCCCACCACCATGAGAAACATAACAATGAAATGTCATTCTCTGGGGGAGGCAACCCTCAGTTCAATCCAAACAAGCCACTGGACATTGAGATACGACAACCCAGGGAGCAAGTGCCACGAACCAACAACCATCCGCATTGCAAACAGGCACCACATACCCCCAGCCTCCTCAGAGGGGCTTCCAACCATACATGGTGCAAACTGCACTAATGGTGCAACAAGCACCATTCCAGGGGCAACATTTGCTGCTGCAGCCCCAGGTATACTCCCCAGGGAACTTCCCAGGCCAGATCAACCCATGGATCGGCCAATTTGGCCCAGGTCCAACAACACCCCAGCCAAATGCAGGCTGGGAATCAGCTATCGCATCAGTGGTAGCTGCTCAGACAGGTCAGCTCCACGAGGAGCTGAAAGAGATGAAGTCCCTCGTAGGAGGGAGACGAGGGAGCGACAGCAGCTCCTCATCCAGACTGTCCAAACAGGCACGGCGACAATTGCACCCAGGCCGCTGAGTACCTCAG
This sequence comes from Cantharellus anzutake, assembly GCF_015039405.1. Taxonomy (NCBI): domain Eukaryota; kingdom Fungi; phylum Basidiomycota; class Agaricomycetes; order Cantharellales; family Hydnaceae; genus Cantharellus; species Cantharellus anzutake. The sequence goes on along the minus strand of NW_024067389.1, from coordinate 22,502 downwards.
CACCCTATGGGCAAGCTACCCTGCAGGGAAGTGTCCACATGTTATATGAGACCACCAAACTCAACGAGTTTGGCAAAGTCGAAGCTCCAGTTGATGTAACAATTGACCCCAACTTCCCCATGAGGAGAATAGTGGGGTCAGAAGTGGTGCATGACACCGCATACACTTGGTGGACAAGCGTGAGTGGGAGAGAATTCATACATTGGTACGAACAGGCCAAAGCCGCCTTCAAAAGCAGCAAGGTACACAGAATCCTTTGCAAAAAAGCGAAGGAAACCGAGAAATACTTCTTGGGACTCCTGAGTATTGCAAGACTCATGGAGGAGTATAATTCCCTGGAGAACAAGGGAAAAAATCTCCTGGGAAAGTCTAGGCAAAGCTGCCTATATAAAGTCCCAGTTCAAACCACTCAGGACTCCTGAGGAATGTGCTGCAAGAACTGCAGAGCAGGAAGCAAAAGCTTCCAAATACCGGGAAAGAGACGCAAGTCTCCATGCTGGACAACCAGGCTAACGACCACCCTTCCCCACAGGAAGAACGGTAGACCTACCGTACTCCACACCTGAGCCAAGTAGCTCAGGAACACAACAACCTGCTCCCACCCAGGGAGTGCCCACTATGTCGAGCCCACAGCTCAACAATGTAGCCCAGGCTATGTCATCACATCTGACACAGCAATCAGATGTCCAGATGAACAACCCGGAGGAAAACCCTCCTCCAGGGCAATAACTCCACCCTTGAGGAAAGGGAAAGTGACATGGTAATACGCCATCAAGGCACCCGTGAAAACACCTTCCCCCAACTCGAGGCCCTGCACACAATATTGTATGCAAGGAACTGCAAGTAACAATTGCGGAAATCTCTACTTTGTCAAAAGATCCACATCCACCACCGCTCGTGTGTAAACACCACTTACACATGAACCCTCATGGAACAAGTGAGGAACACCAAAGACATACAACCTTTGGGTCGAAATTCATTTTTGACAAACTCCATTACTCTCCTCTCTGTGATACCCATGTATTGCTGTTCACTTCAAAGTGACGGCCCACACTCATTTCTCTCTCCTTCACCGACATGTACAAATCGCCCACTTTAAAGTGGCGATACCATACACTCATTGATAATTTCAAACTCAATGTAAATCAATTCTTAAACTTTATTTTCTTCACCATTAACTTTGTATGCATTGCAAATGCAACGCAAGGGGGGAGAATGTCAGGGCAATAGCCCTGAACCCCAAGCCACATGTAATTAGATACATATAGTCACATGGGTAAGCAGGAACCTCCAGGTAACTGCTTACACACTACCGTAAAATACACACTCTTGTATCACTTACAGCTCTGTGTGCTGAGCTACCCTGAGACCTCACATTGAGAGTGTGATCCAGGTTCAACAGCATGCATGCAGGGTGATCGTCTGCATCGACAGAGCAAGTGGGTTCATGGTTGAAACTCTCGGACATCGCTTCATGGGAGCTTTTGTCATTGGAGTGGGAATCCAAGTCATAGATTGCTTTGCAACAAGTCTGCATTGGAAATATCATGGGCTTTGCAGGAGCTCTCTTCATGAAAGTATGCAAACAAGTGAAAACTGTTTGGCAAGGGCTCTCATCATCAAGGGGCTTATGACTAACTTGGCCTCTATGCTGGCTCCACTGCTTTGGAACTTGAGATCAACAGCTGCTACTGTGGGATGGGCTTGTGTGAGGTCTCAGTGGGTAGCTCAGCACACAGAGCCGTAAGTGATACAAAGATGTGTATTTTACAGTGTGTGTAAGCAGTTAACTGGAAGTTACCGCTTACCCATGTGACTATATGTATCTTGTAATTACATATGGCTCGGGGTTCGGGGTTATTGCCCTGACAGCTTGTGTACAGCGTAACAGCATGTTTTAGGAGGTATGAACACAATTAATAGATGGCTACATGTAATACATTTCTGCTAGGAAGAATGAATGGGAGGGTGGGAAAGTAAAATTCCCACGAATTCCTGACTCGAAGGTGACCTTGCAAGCAAGGTAACATAGTTTTCTCTCACAACAAAATGAATATCAAACACATAAACAACTGAGTACAAGAAGTGAGTAGGAAAGGGGGAAAGTTTGAAAAGGCAGGTCCTGCAGAATGTATGTCTACTTCAATTTCAATGAGATGAAGTCACCAACCGACTACCCGCAAAATTGGAGTGTCCCTAGGTGCCTTCACAACTAGTGGAAGAGCATGGTCTATCATGTCACTGGTTAGGGCGGCAGGCTCTTCATCATGTTGACCTAACCTGGTGGCTATCAACCCCGCAACCCCTGCAGCTGCCCCATCAGTACTGCTCAGCTCCATTGAATCGGTATTGCTATCGCTCCAGGCACTTTTAACCCTGACACCCAGGTAGGAAGCAGTGATGGCAGGTCCCCAGTTGGAGAAGGTCGCGAAATTGCAAAGGTTGTCAATGGCACCAATGGTGTTAACTCCAGCAAGATGTTGAGGACTGAGAGATTCTGCATTCACGCCCCGATCCCCCGCACCTATTACAATGTGCAACCCATGGTCTATGAGAGACTGGATGACTTGGTCCAAGTAATTGTCCCCAACCATGTTGGGGGGTAGTAAAATGATGGAAGGGTGACCATAACGGAATTTTCTTTGATAAGCCCAGCTGAGGGCTGCGACCAGGTTGGATGCATATCCCATACCATAATTGTCACAAACCTTGAGCGAAATAACCTTGGCACCAGTCGCTGGGCCATACCCTAGCCCCGCTGCCAGTGCGGCAACATATGTGTCGCGACCGCTATAACCGTCCTCATATGGACCAAAAATCTGCATACACAAATAGGTATGAATGAACATATATGACACAGAGTGTGTAAAGAGATACGCACCTTACCGAGAATAACCTGATCCGTACCAAAGCAGCTGTGCCCACGGTAAACACCAGCACCTGGGATATAAATATCCACTCCACTTCCACATCTTTTGACCGGGTTATCCCCTATTTTAGCCGCAACATCGTTGCGCTCTGTCACGTCCCTCTCATTCACTTCGCGGAGGTCGTGGCCAGTGAAAGTTATGCCATCAGCTACGACATAGGCAACTTCGGGGCAGCTAAGAATGTGAGCAAGGGATGCTCCAGTCAAGTGTGCGGAGTAGCCATTCGGGACTAGGAAAGTTATTATATCTTCGGGGGGAAATCCTCTAATATCAACTTACTTTCATACCGGTGAGTGAGTAAAAATTCTGACCCAGGGCTCCGGGTTGATATCCGAGTAATACCTTCAATATGGTCTTCCATATTTGTACCGGATTTCAGCACGCTAAGTAATGAGTCGGCCAGTATCATGCTATGCCTGTGTATGGGACATACACGATGTACGAGTCAGGTCTTACTGGACCCTTTGGCATCCTGATACGAACAGAGGCAGCGAGGGCCGTTGCTGTAGTGGATGCGAATATAACGACGAGAATAGTTACGGTTGAGAACTTCATTGCTGTAGCTACTGGATGGGTGGTGAAGAACAGGGGGCTAGGGAGAACCGACGGCAAGCTGAGAGGATGTCTAATAATATATCAGCCATGGCTCCTAGCGGATCGGATCGGGATCGGGATCAGACTCCGCGGATATTTAGAGATTTGAAACAAAATCCGTATCCGGCGGTTAGAAATCCGCGGATATGCGGACCAACCGCGGATTGTAGATGAAATGTTCCGAAATGTCATTTCGTCAGAATGTCCTTGATGAGAGGTTTCTAACAATACCAAATTTATCCATATTGATGGAGAGCTGATGGAAATATGGGGAAAACTTGGAGGTCAAATGCCTAATTTGGAAATAACGGGCCTGGTGGTCAAATAAGACTTGAAAAATAGGTATAGAAACATAGGAGGGGTATCTAGGACAGTAGGCGACAATAAGTCCGCGGATAATCCGCCCATCTGCGGATCAGAAACCGCGGATATTATCCACTGAAAATCCAAAACCGGATCCGTGAATTTTCGGATGCGGTTGCGGATATCCGCAGATCATCCGATCCTCTAGGAGCCCTAATATCAGCACATTACACAACCCAATTTTCGCCTTGGGCTGCACAATACACATCCTGATTGGAGGTAGATCCATTTCATGCAGTGAGACTTGACAACCTATTGATGGAAAGGAGGAGTGTGAGTATGGCTCCTATCAAATTGCCCTGCAATCTGGCGGATTTGGGGATGAAGGTTGAAGGTTGAGGGAAAAATTGGCAGATCGCAATCTGAGGAAATCCACCAGGCTCGTACCCAGTTGGAGGAGCCTGTGGACATGCATGAGAACATCATGAAAACCGGTATGGCTCTAGAGCACTCAGGCGCATACTAGAGATTGGTTCCATAGTATTCAAGAGCTCCCACAGCTCCTGAGTGTGTCTCATACTGTCAAAGACCAGATTTGAGATGAACAAGAATGACTCAGTGTTTGGAGGGCTGCAGCCTCAGTGACTTAGCCAGGAGCACTGTGCCCAGTAACATGTTGGTGCCCTGATTTACAGACTGGGAGGCTTCTGGAAAGGGGGATTAACTTCAGTTGATTATTGACTGAGGTGTCTGGTATCTACAACTAGCATATATATAGATACAATGTGTCATATCCATCCACAGCCACCACCTTCCGTCACCTCCAGCCATCCTGGATTGCCTCTGCTTGTCAGGGATGCATCCAGGGTTGAGGGGGCCCGGGTGTAATGCCTGGCACTGAGGCCTTTGTGGGGTGTGGAGCAGGCATGTGTACTGACAGGCCCGATGCAGGATGGTGGTCCCTGGCCACTCAGACTGAAGTGGGAATAGTGAGCTGTTATTAAAAGGGGAACCTATGCTACTTACCTGAATGTCAGGGACATGTCAGGGGTGGAGGGGGTCCAGATGTATCGCCTGGCAGAGGGGCCCTTGTGTGGTGTAAACCAGGCATGCATACTGGCAGGTCCGGGAAGGGACAGCAGTCCCTGGCCACTCAGACTGAAGTGGAGAATGTGAGAAGAAGGTTACTTCTTCGGTTCTGTCATATCCATCCCTGGCCATCGACTTCTGATCCTCCCGATCCCTCCAGTATACCTCCACTCCTTCTTCACTAACCTCGGAGCTCCCGTATTCTGCAATCACCTTGGTACCCCTCGATGGTCACCACCCCCTCCTTTCGATTTATTACCTACACCTCCCTAAGTACGGAGCCCTGAAGACTTCTGGACAGCTCCAACGTCCGCTAGCGCACTCCCGCCTCTGCTGAGCAATACACTCACCTGCCCTGCAGAGCCCACCTTCGGGCCTATCCCTCCTTTCCATTTCTGGGTTATTGCCTGCCTTTCCATTAACCCCGTAACCTGACTCGTTGGTAACATTCAGTCGGCTAATGATTAACCCTGTTAGCTCCGCTCCGCCATTGCGGACCCATCTTCGCTGTAACTATAGATACCCAACTTGTACATAGGTTACACTTCAGTAATAAAATCGACTAGAGTTTACCCCCTTCAGTTCTGATTGCCAGTTAGTAAGTTAGGGCATGGACATGTTACTTGGCACAGTGCTCCTGGCATAAGTCACTGAGGCTGAAGCCCTCCGCCATGGAGACTTTCCTTCGTCTCAACCTGGTCTCTGACAGGTTCCCACTTCAGGTACATTTATGTACATGTGGCTTGAGTCACATGATGGGTGCCACGTCATCCTCAGAGACAGCTGCAGCCATCCAGGTGTCCCTGTGGGGGATCCCAAGAGTGTCTGTTGTATGCACATGTGCTGGGCACAGTGGGAAGCCATCCAGGGTGTCTGGGCTGGATGGGTCAATAGTACATGATACAAAGGAAAGTGGTCCATTGTCAGAGTCTGAAATACATACTGTCAGAGACTGGGAATATTGTCAGAGACGGAATACTGTCAGAAGGCAGATAGAAGACAGAATGGGTTTCTGTCTGAGTCGGGGTTGGAAATTGTGGCAGAGGTTTGTTGGAGCATGTGCATGGATATGTGGGCAGAAATATGTGGCACGTCTGGAAGCGTTGTTCAAGGTTAGCAGAGTGGGATTGTGGCCTCAGCGACTCAGGTGGAGCGCTGTGCCCTGAGCTTGATGTTTGGGGGAGATCCCATATTTATGGATTGACACTCACAGCGGACTTCAAACAAGACTTGCAGGCGGAGTGGACCTGTAGGAGGAGTGCGGACTCCATGAGCATGGACTCAGAGGGGGGAAGCCCCCTTTGCAGAAGGAGAGACTCAGACCAGACAGGGGGGGTACTCTAGTTGATTTCAGACTGAGGTCCCTGAAAGTATTTACAGGGGTAAGAGAAATCAAAAGAGGGACCGGTCGGTCCGGTGCAGAAATAAGCGGAAATGAGTGGGGACTTGTCAAACTAACCCAAGGACAAGAACCTGGGAAATGGGAGGCAAGGAATGAATAAAGTCAAAGTGGATCAAGTACCAATATTGACAGATTAAATGAATGAATAGGAAAGTGCAATAGCACATGGATCAAATGCCAATATTGGGGTGAACATAATAGGCACTCAGCAAGGAATGAATGCTATGTTGCTGAGTGACAAAAATGGCCAGAGGACAAAAGTGGAGGTCAGCGCATGGCACTGATACAAGTCCGCAAATAAGCGGGGTTGGTGCTGTGCCGACACAAGTCCGCGAACAGAGGTTGATCTGTCAGCACTGTCACACAAGGACAGCATTTGAAGGCCAACAGAGGTACAGAGGGGAGTGCGAGTGTTGACCTGACCAGAGGTGTCAAGGGCAACCAGAAGTGGCCAGAGGGTGCAGAGATGGGCAGAGGGCATGGAGTGGGCAGAGGGTGTGGAATGCATGGAAGTGGGGCATGGCTGTGACCACATAGTGGGAAGCAATGAGTGTGGTTCAGATGGAGACAAGGCTGGCATAGGAACTGGAGGGACTGAATGCCAGGAGCGCCAAGGGCTCGGGAACTGGAGGTAAGGTCGGAATGCTGGCAGGGTCTAGGTTCTGATTGTTGGCCAAGTCTCATGCAATAAGGCAGGGGGCCAGACATCGGGTTGGGGGCTGGTTAGGATGGGTTTCAGGTCGGCGGTTTCGCCTATTGGCATTGGTTCGCTGCTGACGGAGCCCCAGGATTTGTCGGTCATGACATCCATGTAGATAGAAGGAATAAACAGGAAGAGAATGATTGTCAGGGCTCGGTCCTCGATCAGGGACAGCCCGACCTCAGTCCTAGGTGTGTGCGGTGTTCCGGGTGGTTGGGCGCTAGACCCTGTCCTCAGCTCCTCAAACTCACTGAAGGGACTAAGCGGGGATTGAGTTGTCATGTATTACAGAGGGTAACTACAACTTGCCTAAGCGGGGATTGAGTTGAGAAGAAGGGTAAGTTTCCCTATTCCCCGCTTGGCTACTATAAAAAGGAAGTGTACTGTACAGTTCATAACGTGACTCCGGGTAGAAGCCGAGCATGTTCCCGTGACTTGGAAAAGGTGTCACATGGGTTAAGGCGAGTTGCTCGCCTTAACCCACGTGATTTTTCCCGCAGGCTCACATGCGGGCTGAAGTTGTGAGAGGTATGTAGGGATGGGGAGGTCTGGGAAGTGGGGGAAGTCTGGGAAGGTGGTTCTGGGGTGTGGTTGGGTGCCCTGACAGCGGGGTCAGGGGCCGATCCCTGACAATGATGAGAAGAATGAAATAAAGAAAGGAGAAGAAAGAGAGAGAAGAAAGAGGGAAAGAGGGAGGAGGGAGGAAGGAGAGGGATGGACAGTGGGGCAGCAGGTGAGGTGTGGCTGGGTGGGTCCAGGTAGACCTGGGTCAGGCAGGTGTGCCCTGACACTGAAGTGGGAATAGTGAGAAGAAGGTTACTTCTTTGGTTCCCACCCCAGGTACTTTTATGTACATGCAGCTTGGGTCACATGAGGTTTGCCACGCCACCCTGCATACAGCTGCAGTCACCCAGGTGTCCCTGTGGGGGATCCCGAGGGTGTGTCATGCATGCATCATGGGCAGGTTAATAATACACAGATATGGAGAAAGGCCATCCATGTGATAAAGATAGAAGAAAGTGTCAGAGACCAGGTCGAGACGAAGGAGTGTCTCCATGGCAGAGCTCAGCAACTTATGCCAGGAGTGCTGTGCCAAGTAACACATCTGTGCCCTAACTTACTAACTGGCAACCAAAACTGAAGGGGGGTAAACTCTAGTCGATTTTATTACTGAGGTGTAACCTATGTACAAGTTGAGTATATATAGTTACAACAAGGGTGGGCCTGCAAATGGCGGAGCCAAGCAGAGCAGAGCTAATGGGGTTAAACATTAGCCAATTGAATATTACCGACAAGTCAGGTTATGGGGTTAACGGAATGGTAGGTGATAACTCAGAAATGGAAAGGAGCCATAGGCCTGAAGGTGGACTTGCAGGGCAAGCGAGTGTATTGCCCAGCGAAGGCGGGAGTGCACTAGTGGACGTTGGAGGTGTCCAGAAGCCTTTGGGGCTCCATACTTAGGGAGGCGTAGGTAATGAATTGAAAGGAGGGGGTGGTGACCATCAAGGGATACCAAGGTGATTGCGGAATATGGGAGCTCTGAGGTTAGTGCAGAAGGAGTGGAGGTAGTCTGGAGGGATCGGAGGGAGTGGAAGTCGATGGCCGGGGATGGATATGACAGATACACTGGATGTACCTCAGTTCATATATTGACTTGGATTTACCCCCCTTGTCTCTTCTCCTCATCGTAAGGCTTCTGTCTGACATTGGGACAATAATGTAAGAATGAAGCACAGCACTCCACCCAAGTCGCTGAAGCTGAAGTCCCACCCCTCCAACCTTACGAGCAGATGACTTGACATGCCTTGCAGGTCATCTGGATACATGTCCAACACGTTCCTGACATCCAGCTCCCCTGATGGTCACCACCCACCCATTTCAATATATTACCTACACCACCCTAAGTACGGAACTCTGAAGGTCTCTGGACAGCTCTGATGTCTGCAAGTGCACCCCCCCCTCTGCTGGGTAATTTAGTTGCCTACCCTGCAAGTCTGTCATATCCATACCAACTCCACCCAACCTCCAACCTACTCCACCACCATTCCGGTTCACTTCCAGTGCATCCTCTCCCTCACCTCCACCATATCCTCTGGTATACTTCCAGCCCACCTCTGCCTCTGACCTCCAGTACTGTCTCTGGTACCCCACATCCTCATCATAGAAGATTTGTCAGGGGACATAGCATAAGCGGTTCTCTGTTACCCTATCGATATCGCATAAGACTATATCACCGCATGTAGCCGCATCGGCCCTCATATATCGTAAATCCCTCACCTTCTCCTGATCCGACTCTGCCCCTGATCCGAGTGTTCCTTCATCTCTATTCACTTCGTTTTCTATCGGATCATTGTTTAGTTCCTTTGATCCTATCTCTTCCGATTGATTGATGTCACTCGTGTATATAGCTCTATGTGCCGCTGAGGGTTGGAACCTCAGCTTTGTCTACGACTAGGTTTTCGGGCGATATTCGACTCGGACTGACGAGCGATCCCTGACAAGATTATTAATATTTCTATCTACCCAACATTACTATGGACCTCCTAGGAACTCCACCAACCCTGCAAAGGTTTTCCCATTATCCAATAGCTGTTGCTAATCCCACCCTTCACTTACCCACTCCACAGTGCTCAATAAGGTGATTCTCTTGTGAGCTTGCCAACCCGGCAAGTGGGTAAGTCCATCTTGGGTTTTTCCCTTTCTCCTCCTATTTGTCCTGTATTAAGTATATAGGTCATGTACTGTAGTTGATGGCACTTCAGTGCAAAATCGATGACTAGATCCCCCCAGAGTTCGTGCCCTCCCATTCTGAAGTTAAGGACCCAACATTAGCATAATTGAATGTTCGCACAGTGCTCCCCTCTGAGTCACTGAGGCCATGGTCCCTCCACTCATCCTCTACCTCTGGCCTCCCTTCCAGGGAAAGGTCCAGACATGTTCTGACAAAGTCTACCTTCAGACTGACCCCTCCATTCCACTTCTGGGTTATAACCTGCCAACCCGTTAAACCCTGTAACCCAAGTTGTTGGTATTATTCAGTGAGCTAACCTGTAACTCCATTAGGTCCACTCCACCCAGCCCTTGCCATTTACAGTAGACTTCCCCTGTAACTATATACACCTAACTTGTAGATATGTTACAACTTGGCAAAAATATCAACTAGAGTTTTCCCCCTCCTCTAGAGTTCCCTCTCAGTCTGTAAATTAGGGCACTGACATGTTACTGGGCACAGTCTCCTGGCAGAAGTCGCTGAGGCTGTAGCCCTCTGTTTATAGGGACATTGTCACTCATCCTGAACCTGGTCTCTGACACAACGAGAATCTAGGTGGCAGGTGTCAGAGACTGGATACAGGACAGAGGAGACATCCCCATGGTGGAGGGCTTTGGCCTCAGCGACTTAGACCAGGAGCGCTGTGCCTAGTTACACATCTGTGCCCTAATTTACTAACTGGCAAAGAGAACTGGAAGAGGGAAACTCTAGTCGATTTTATCACTAGGGTGTAACCTATCTGCAAGTTATGTATATGTATATAGTTACATAGGGGCAGGCCTGTGAAGGGCAGGACTGAGTGGAGCGGAGCTAACAGAGTTAAATGTTAACCAACTGAATATTACCGACAAGTTGGGTTACAGGTTTAGTGGAGTGATGGCTATAACCCAGAAATGGAAAGGAGGGATTGGCACGAAGGTAGACTTACAGGGCAAGCAACTAAATGGCCCAGCAGAGGTGGGGGTGTGCTGGCAGATGTTGGAGCTGTCTGGAAGCCTTCAGGGCTCTGTACTTAGGGAGGTGTAGGTAATATATTGAATTGAGGGGGTGGTGACCATCGAGGGAGTTGGAGGTGGTTGCAGAATATGGAGGCTCCGAGGTTAGTGACAAAGGAGCAGAGGTAATCCAGAAGGACCAGAGGTAGTGGAGGGTGATGGCCATCGATGGATATGACAGTGGAGTGGTGACAGATGGAATACTGAGAGGGCCAACAACCTGGGCACCAATATGGTGACAGATCAAGTGTCAATATGGGGGTGAATCACAAGTGACAATATTAACAGGAAAGTTAAGCAAAGGGAAGGCATGTGGTGTTTGGCAATAATGAGTGGAATGTGCCTGAGTGGTCAGGAGGGTTGGGGATGGTGGAAAAGAAGAAGGTGCCACTGCAGGACTGCAGGTGGGGTAGACTAGCAGTGCCACTGGGTGATGGGTTACAGAGAAAGCTAATGGGGCAGAATAGGTGGTGGGGGAGTAGAAGAGTGATTCAGCAGGTGGGCACCTTTTGCAGGGCCATGACAGTATCCCCTCTTAAGCCTGAACCCCTGAAGGCCTAAGTTCCATGGTGTGAGAGTTTCTGGCAGATTCCAGGGATTTTGTTTCCACTAGCTAGAATCAAAATTTTTGTTTGCTCTCGTTCTATATTAGTAACTTATCCTTCCTACAATGGCCTTGGCACATGCTACTTGTCATATCCATCTATGGCCATCGCCCTCCACTACCTCCAATCCTTCTGGACTACCTCTGCTCCTTCATCACTAACCTCAGAGCCCCCATATTCCGCAATCACCTCCAACTCCCTTGATGGTCACCACCCCCTCAATTCAATATATTACCTACGCCTCCCTAAGTATGGAACCCTGAAGGCCTCTGGACAGCTCCAACATCCACTAGTGCACTCCTGCCCCTGCTGGGCAATTCACTTGCTTTCCCTGCAAGCCTACCTTTGTGCCTATCCCTCCTTTCCATTTCTGGGTTATAGCCTGCCATTCCACTAACCCTGTAACCCAACTTGTTGGGAATATTCAGTCGGCTAACATTTAACTCCATTAGCTCCACTCTGCTGGGTCCCACCATTCATGGCCCACCCTCGCTGTATGTCATATCCATACAATCCCGACCTCTGCTCCGAGCTCCCAGAACTCCGAAACTGATTTTGGAGCCCTACTTCCCTTCCATCACCTTCTCCTTGCCAACTCCCAAGAGGTTATCCCACCTCCAGCTCCGACACCACCTTTGGTCCGACTCTGGGACATCCTAGTTCCGACCTCAACCTTGACACCTCACAGACAAGCATGCGACACCTATGCTCCTGGCTCCGGACCTCCGCTCCGGAATCCCATTCACGTCTCTGTCTCCGGAACCTCCGGTCTTAGCTCCGACCTCAGACTTTGACCCCACCTCCGCTTATACCCATTGTATTGGTTAGCTCATTCCATTTAATTATGTTTGCCAATATTCCGGAGTTTAACTTCCGAGTTCGGACTTTCCAATTAGATACATATAGTCACATGGGTAAGCAGGAACCTCCAGGTAACTGCTTACACACTACCGTAAAATACACACTCTTGGATCATTTACAGCTCTGTGTGCTGAGCTACCCTGAGACCTCACCCACCTCTTCTGCACACCTCTTCTCTCGTCTCACCTGCACCAGCTCTTTCTGGGCCCTGGCCCGCTGTTTTCATTTCTCCTGCTCAGCCCTCATCCTCTCTTGTTCTTCTTCCTCATGCACCTTACGCTCCTCCTCCTCCTGGGCCCATATTCGATGCAGATGTCATTCATGGGCTTGGCCATCACCAATGCTTCAGAATCCGATAGGCAATCTTCTAGTGCCGAGTTCTCTGAGTGAGTTAAGTTGGGAGTTGAAGTAGTGTTAGAGACCGGATGCTGTGCCCTAATTTACTTACTGGCAGTGAGAACTAAAAGGGGAATTAACTCTAGTCAATTTTATCACTAGGGTAACCTATCTACAAGTTATGTATATATAGTTACAGTGTTAGAACAGGCGGATTCGGACGACTCCAGAGTGGAATCGGAGACTTAGTGTGGAAGGACCTCGGCCTCAGCAACTCAGGCGGAGCGCTGTGCCATTGCTGGCTGTCCTAGGGGTCCCTAATTTCGGATCTAGCAGAGGGAAAGTCTCTTGGGGGCATTTCAGGTCGATTTCAGACTGAGGTTACAAGTTACTATGTACATTGTATATAAGGAGGGTCCGGAATCAAAAGGAGCAAGGGTACTCCGAAAGGAGACAAAGGGAGCTGAAAGGAGGGGCAGCACCGAGGGTCAAGGGTTTGACTCAATGGTGTTTCCCAAAGGAGGAATGAAGGGCCAAGGCCCAAGGAGGAAGGAAGGAGGATGGGAGTGGGGAATGGCCAGCTGACTGAATAGAAAGGAAGCAGCAGCCCAAATAGGAATGAGGGAGTATGCGGAATTGAATGGAGCAATGCAATAGTTGCAAGGTCCGACATAAGTCCACATGTGGCTTGGGGTTCAGGGCTATTGCCCTGACATTCTCCCCCCTTGCGTTGCATTTGCAATGCATACAAAGTTAATGGTGAAGAAAATAAAGTTTAAGAATTGATTTACATTGAGTTTGAAATTATCAATGAGTGTATGGTATCGCCACTTTAAAGTGGGCGATTTGTACATGTCGGTGAAGGAGAGAGAAATGAGTGTGGGCCGTCACTTTGAAGTGAACAGCAATACATGGGTATCACAGAGAGGAGAGTAATGGAGTTTGTCAAAAATGAATTTCGACCCAAAGGTTGTATGTCTTTGGTGTTCCTCACTTGTTCCATGAGGGTTCATGTGTAAGTGGTGTTTACACACGAGCGGTGGTGGATGTGGATCTTTTGACAAAGTAGAGATTTCCGCAATTGTTACTTGCAGTTCCTTGCATACAATATTGTGTGCAGGGCCTCGAGTTGGGGGAAGGTGTTTTCACGGGTGCCTTGATGGCGTATTACCATGTCACTTTCCCTTTCCTCAAGGGTGGAGTTATTGCCCTGGAGGAGGGTTTTCCTCCGGTTGTTCATCTGGACATCTGATTGCTGTGTCAGATGTGATGACATAGCCTGGGCTACATTGTTGAGCTGTGGGCTCGACATAGTGGGCACTCCCTGGGTGGGAGCAGGTTGTTGTGTTCCTGAGCTACTTGGCTCAGGTGTGGAGTACGGTAGGTCTACCGTTCTTCCTGTGGGGAAGGGTGGTCGTTAGCCTGGTTGTCCAGCATGGAGACTTGCGTCTCTTTCCCGGTATTTGGAAGCTTTTGCTTCCTGCTCTGCAGTTCTTGCAGCACATTCCTCAGGAGTCCTGAGTGGTTTGAACTGGGACTTTATATAGGCAGCTTTGCCTAGACTTTCCCAGGAGATTTTTTCCCTTGTTCTCCAGGGAATTATACTCCTCCATGAGTCTTGCAATACTCAGGAGTCCCAAGAAGTATTTCTCGGTTTCCTTCGCTTTTTTGCAAAGGATTCTGTGTACCTTGCTGCTTTTGAAGGCGGCTTTGGCCTGTTCGTACCAATGTATGAATTCTCTCCCACTCACGCTTGTCCACCAAGTGTATGCGGTGTCATGCACCACTTCTGACCCCACTATTCTCCTCATGGGGAAGTTGGGGTCAATTGTTACATCAACTGGAGCTTCGACTTTGCCAAACTCGTTGAGTTGGTGGTCTCATATAACATGTGGACACTTCCCTGCAGGGTAGCTTGCCCATAGGGTGCTGAGGTACTCAGCGGCCTGGTGCAATTGTCGCCGTGCCTGTTTGGACAGTCTGGATGAGGAGCTGCTGTCGCTCCCTCGTCTCCCTCCTACGAGGGACTTCATCTCTTTCAGCTCCTCGTGGAGCTGACCTGTCTGAGCAGCTACCACTGATGCGATAGCTGATTCCCAGCCTGCATTTGGCTGGGGTGTTGTTGGACCTGGGCCAAATTGGCCGATCCATGGGTTGATCTGGCCTGGGAAGTTCCCTGGGGAGTATACCTGGGGCTGCAGCAGCAAATGTTGCCCCTGGAATGGTGCTTGTTGCACCATTAGTGCAGTTTGCACCATGTATGGTTGGAAGCCCCTCTGAGGAGGCTGGGGTATGTGGTGCCTGTTTGCAATGCGGATGGTTGTTGGTTCGTGGCACTTGCTCCCTGGGTTGTCGTATCTCAATGTCCAGTGGCTTGTTTGGATTGAACTGAGGGTTGCCTCCCCCAGAGAATGACATTTCATTGTTATGTTTCTCATGGTGGTGGGAGGGGTTTTCGTTCTTGCATGCGTGGGATTCACCGCAGTTGTGTGTGCTTTTACACGTGAGCCTGTGGTTCACGTGGTCTAGGCAAGTTACTCGCCTGGCCCATGTGATCTCTAGTACATGGTGTGGCTGTCTGGGCGAGTTGCTTGCCCAGAACTTTCCCATGCTCTTGGCTGTGGGCCATCATCCCTCAGCTTTACTTCCTCCGCCTCCGTTTTTGGGGGCGTAGTGATGCCGAGAGTTCCCTGTCTTCTTTGATAGGGAGGTTTTCTGGTTCCCTCACATTTTGTGATGTGAGGTACTTGTCCAGGTGGATGAGGTTGTTGCAAGTTCCTAGGGGTTCCCATGTGGTGTCCCCTAGCTCCCATTTAACCTTAAACCAGAGTTCATTGTGAACCCACACGTGGTTTAAGATTTCGCGAACTACTGCTTTGCGACTGGGGTCTTCCCCAAAATCGTAGAATATGTTTACTTCCCTATTTGGGAAGATTTCTTGGTCATTCAGCTCGTGAGGTATGAGCCAGGATACATGGAATCTTGGGTGGATTCCATGTTGTTCAAGTTGTGGTGGCAACTCGAGGACATAGTTTGACGTCTCTGGAAATGTTTCCAGAATTTCGTAAGGCCCTATGTATAAGGGCTTTAGTTTTCCTGCCCTCCCTTTGGGTAGGTTCAGCTTATCCGTGGATAAGTATGCAAGCTCACCTTTTCTCAAAGGTGGGTCTGGGTGTCTTTTCTTATTCACCTGGATTGTTTGAGTGGCGCAATTGTGTATTATCGCATTGTGTGCTGCCATGAGGTTTTCCTTTGCCTTTTGGGCAAAGTCATTTACTCCCGGGTAGTCCGAGGGTGGTGTTGTTAGGCACATCTTTGGTATATGGCCATAGATTAATTCGAATGGGGCAAATCCTGTCGATGTGTTCGAGCTTGCATTGATCACGAATTCTGCCATCGACAGTTTCGCTGCCAGTTGCGTTGATCTGGTCTAACCATCGCATGTAGTATTTGTACTACTTTTGTATCATTCTTTCTGCTTGGCTGTCACCTTGCGGTGGAATGCAGTTGTGAATTTTCAACTGCACACCGAGTATTCAGTGTAGTTGCACCAAAATTTTGACATGAATTTTGAGTGTGGTAGACTGTGGAGTCTTACAACTTCACAAAGAAATACGAACACTAGTTCTAATGTGTTTGTTGTTGTTTTTATTGGAATTAGGTGGACGTTGGACGTTGTAGGTGGGATAATCGCCCACACGCAGAGCCAGCTGGATATCCATTTACACCATTCAAAAATCATCTTCATTCGTTCTATAATTCGATACAAACTTGGTACCTAAAAATACTCCTAATTCCTACGAATCCGTCGATGTCAAGATCGTCCAATCGGTGGAGATTTGGTGGAGTTAAGTGTTGGGGAGGTTGGCCACGGCGGCGGTCACGGGATCTGGTCATGTGCGGGCGTGGGAAGTTCAATTTAGGCAAGCGGGAAGTCAGAAAAGCATGCTTCACACATTCCAAGGCATCAAATAAATTGGGAAAAATGTTCTTTACCGCGTAAAGGTATTCCCAACCACATTTCCAGTTTCGGGTACTAATTTGGTGAAATCATTGATAAATTCTCGATTTTCTTCATATTTTCACATTTTTACCATCATTTTGATATATTGGATGATATTCTTTTATTCCTTTGATGCCCTTTTCAAATATTTCGCTTACGATGGGGTCCAGGAGCCATATGGCGCCAATATTTCCCATCAATCATTTCTAAAAATGTTTATTCTTTATAATCCTGTACATACCGGGATTGAAAATTAAGTTCTCCCCTCCCTAATTTTCTCTAAGGCGCTAGGACGCGTCAGAGTTAGTGTGTGTGTGTGTGGAATTCCTACAGTAGGAGTAAGGGCAGTTGTCTAGCCCACAAAGAGTGGGTAGTGGATACTGAGCCCGGACCTTGCAGAATTTCCGGAGAATTTCCAGGAGTTTTTGGACCAAGGCCAGTGGAGAAAAGGGTTTTAGTGGAGAGTTTCCCCCACGAGCTTGGTTGGTGCTGAGAGCCGCTAGCTCTCTTGCAACGTCAACCTGCAAATGATTACCCAGAGGTAATCATATCCCAAGCTTGTTGGGAATGGACCTGTGAAGTCCATGGCTATTGACGACCATGGTGTCTCCGGGGTCGGGAGTGGGTGAAGCATTCCGGGATTTCTCCTGGTGCTTTTCTTTGTTGTTTGACAAGTTCCGCAAGACCTGCAGAACTTGTGGGTATCCTTCTCATCGACTTCCACCAGAAGTGTCGAGGGTTTCCACTGTTTTCTTGGATCCTAGTGTCCAAGTGTTTCTGGATGCTTCTCGAGGATTATTCCGAATGGACTTCCTTTCGTAGTTTCCTTTCGGGACTACTATTTGGGTCGTTCCTCCTTCTCCAAGTCGGGTTATCAGCCCATCTTTTATGGAGAAGTTTTTGAAATTCCCGGGTTCTCTAGGATTTCCCGGTGGATCTGGCTTTTCAAGTATCCAGATTTTATTGCCTCAATGAGGTCTTTTTCTTCGAATTGTTTTCGAAGGTTCTCTTCTGGATTATGATTTCTTCCAGATTTTGGGCGCTCCCCCTAGAGTTTCCTCTAGGTTATCGCTCCCCCTAGAGCTTCCTCTAGGGTTTCTCGCATATCGCTGCGAGTCTCTTTCTCTCTGAGTTTTTACTCAGGGTACTGCTTAGTAGCAGTTCTTCGTATTCCTCGATTCTGTCGGGGATGTATCTTCTGCATTTTTGTCCAGGTGGATGTCCGCCGACACATATCGTCGAAATGCAGATCCTCGTCCGTTGACGAGTCGTAGTATCGTGAGAGTGCATCTGCCACTTTGTTTTGTGGCCTTCCACGTATTTTATTTCGCAATTGAAGCTTGCAAAAAGGCTTGCCATCTCAGGTGTCTCCTGAGTTGTTTTTTCGCTTTGAAATATTCCAAAGCTTTGTGGTCCGTGATTACTGTGAATTCACGGCCTCCCATGAGGTCGTCTTGCCATCTCATGAGTGCTTCGAGGACCCAGTGCCTCGAGCTCGTAGGCGAAGTACCTACGTTGTGTGTTGGTGAACTTTTTGGACATGAATGCGGCCAGGCGGCAAGTCTGCCACCTTTCGCCTTGTCCAATTAATGCCCATGCCGCTGGGCATGCGTCTGTTATGACCCAGACGTGGAGTTTGGTCCTCTCTTCTTCTGAGAGGCTTTCCGGTGGGTTCCACTGGACGGGCTTCAGGATCGGAGCCCCCATGCTAGACGTTTGATTTCGTCAAAGCATTTCTGGTGGAGTGGTGTCCACCTGAATGTCTGCTTGTTTGAGCAGATTGTTTGCAGTGGTCCTGTGTAACCGCTGACGTTTGGCATGAATATCGATAGATATTCTACCATTCCCAGGAATCTTAGGACTCCTGTGTGGTCTACTGGCTCTCGCCAGTTGCGGATTTTTTCCATTTTATCCGCTTGAGCGTGGATGCCCTGTTCGTCCATGGCTTCCTAGAACGTCTAGGATTGGGGCAAATGGCTGGAATTTTTTCCGGCTTATGTAGAATTTCGCCCCTTTTAGGCGAGTGAACAACCACAATAGTGCTTTATTGTGGTTTTCCACCGAGCTTGTGCTGGTGAATATATCGTCGAACCAGACGTGTAGGCGTCTGCCTACTTCTCCTCGTAGTTCCCAGGTCAGCTGCGCTGGAAGGTGCAGGGAGCGTTGCAGTCTCCTTGCTGCATCGTTTCGAGTTGTACGTCCCGTGGGGCGAGAGAATGTCGTCCTATGGACGTCATCTGGATCCACGTATTTGTTCGTATGCATCCGACATATCGATCTTGGATCGGTATGTTGCTCTGGGACTGATTCTTGGATCAGTCGCATGTCTGGCATTGGTGTGACGTCGAGGATCGTGTTTGAGTTACGGTTCCTCACGTCTATTACTGTGCGCAAAGATCCATCTGCTTTGCGGATGCACAGTAGCGGGCATGCTCGCTCGCTGTTGTGGGATACCACCATCCTGCTTTTACATAGCGATCTATTTTGGTCGCTAGTGCTTCCTGCAGTGCTGCAGGACATCTGGGGTGTTTTCCCGAAATTTCTTGTTGGATCCTTCAACGGGATTCGATGGTTCACCTCCCTCAAGGGAGGCATTTCTAATGGCGCTGGCACCATTACGGTTTCAAATTTTCTCTCTCCACCACTCCCTGAGTATTTCGAACTCGGGGTTGTTCATGGAGAGACCTTCCAGGTGTGGTACGTCTGGAAGTTCTAGTCCTTCCGGACTAGGATTGGGCCAACCTTCAGGGTATTTTCTTTGATTACCCTGAGGTGTGTTTCAATCCGCCTCCCTGTCAGGGGGGCTTCTTTTTTGGTTGTTCTCGGGCTCTTGCTCGATTTTCCATCCATGTGATCTGTCACACAGTCTTCGCTTATTCCAAGGGTGTCTATGTTGCCCTTGTTCACCGTTCTCACTTTGTGGGACCGGAAGTCTAAGCTTACCTGGTTTTTGTTTAACCAGGGGGCCGAAGATGGCGTCGTATCTGTCGATGTTAATTACATCGAAGTAGTGTTTTTCTACGTGGCCGTTGATCTCAACGTCCACATTTGTTCCGAACAGGATCTGTGATCTTGTTCCTTTCGTCCCCATTTGAAGGACGACTGGGTTCTCCAATTGGAGAATTGGGATGTGGACCGCGGACAAAGTCCGGCGATAAGCGTCCGTTTCGGCTCCACTATCGAATAGCGCATAGGCTTTTATGCCTGCTATTTTTATGTGAGCCGTTAGCGTTCTCTTTGTTGAGAGCGGTCTGTTTGGGGTATTTTCCCGCATCTTTTGAGATGCGGAATTTCGCATCAAACAAGGGGGACTGGGTTTCGATGGACTTTTGGTCCTTCTTCCCTTTGTCCTTGTTTTCCTTGGGTACTTTGGTGTATTTCCCCAAGGCATCTTTTCTTGGTGCTTCCACCAAGGCTTCGGCGACTTTTTCGTCTGCCGTGTTTTCTAACTGTGCTACAGCCAGTTTGATTTTATAATTTATGTCATCGTGGTCGACGACTGACATTGGGCCCATTCTTATGGTCCCAACGTTGACTTCCTCACCCTCTGAGTCAGGTGAGTATTGAGGTCCTTCGTATGGGTCCTCTACTTCGAAGCTTGATGCTTCGGAGTTACCAGAGTTGTTCTCTGGTTTCTCATCTGATGAGCTTTCTGACTCTTCATCTTGTGTTCGCGATCTCCATGGCAGCTATGCGCCTTGGTTTTTCATCGCTCATATTGTGTCTTGGGCAATCTTTCGTTTGCCCTATTTTGCCGCATTTGCCGCAAATTGGAACTGACTTTTGGTCAGTTTTCCTCGAGTTTTTCGAGGATGTATCCTCTTTCCATCTGGGTTTCAGCTCTTGCTTTCTTTCCTGATGGGAGGGCTCTGCCGCGGCTCGTGGTTGCCATGGTAGTTGTTTGGGTATATACCTGATTTGTAGGCTGAAGACATCTTCAGCCCATTGATTATCTCGTCTACACGAGATATTGCTTTTAACATCTCCTCGTTTGAGGAGAAGTCTGCTCTGATTCTATCATGAGCAATCATTTCCCTCTTCCATTCGAGGGGAATGTAGTTTAGGAACCTGGCTTGAAGGACGCCTGGTCTGGCGGCGTCACCATTGGGACGCTGCTTTTGACAGTTCTAAGTAGAACTGTTTTAGGCCTTTTTCCGCTTCGTATTTGATTGCGGTATTTCTTTGTCACGTTCAACGCGGCAGAGGCTTTGATGAAGGTTCTCATCAATATGTTGAGAACTTCGAGGAACATGCCCTCGTCTCCTCTGAGGAGAGTTTCGTCTCGGAGTCTAATTCCGAGGTCAAATGCGGGCCCCCCTAATCCACGAATCAAGCAGTCCAGGTGGACTTCGTGAATTGGGGACCTTTGCATCCTGCAAGGCGAGGAATCCCAGTTCTGTGAACCACTGCCAGAACGATTCCATGTCGTTCTCCCCTGACCATTTCTTGTCAGGGAATGCCGGCCCATTCTTTAGGGCTTCTGGCTTCACTCCTTCTGGGTAGGGAGTGAGTATTCTCACTTCGGCCATTCTTATGGCCTTTTCGTACCATTTCTCCAGGTACTCTCTTGCTCCCCTGCCTTGCGGGGTCGCTATCCAATGGAGATCTCTCCTTTGGGGGGGTTTTTGCTGGGGGAAATCTTCCTTGCAGCGTTTCTTTGGTTTCAGGCGAATTCGCCTGAAGTTGTATTTGTATTCTCTCATTGTTTTGAGAGGTGTGTTGAGTTACCTCTCTGTTCGAGAGGTCCATAAGTGGACGTTTGGCCGAACCTTTGGTACGTGCCAATTCTCCTCCTAATCTCTGAACGATGCCTTCTTTCGGCATCGTCTTCTCCTATCCTTGGGAGAAGGATCTCCTTAGCGTCTCTGTCGAGTCGCTGATGATATTCCAGTGTGCTTTCACTGGTGGTTCTTTTCGTGAATTTTTCACGAGTTCTATTTATGTCCTGGACCGTGGTCCAGGGGTTTTTTTGTTTCCTCACTTTTTTTGTGAGAAGTTTATTTCCTTCAGCAATCTGTTTGTTCGCTGATTTTTTCAGTCAACATGCGATTGCGTTGGCCATTCTTTCTAGAGTTATCTCTAGACGAGCCGTGCTATTATTCGTTTCCTCGATCTTTTTTTGGATCGAGTTTATGTGTTTATTATGCGCGATTCCTGGTTTTCCAGGAGGAAGTTTGGTTGGGAGCAGTGACCTCCCCAGTTGACATCCACTTCGTGGGGGTTCCAGAATGGGTTCTTGGAGTGAACACTCCACGCTCGCTTTGTTTTGGTGAGGCCGTTGTGGAGGGTGCTTCCCTTTCATAGAGGGGTCTGTTCGCTGGTTTTTCCTTACTTTTACGTAAGGCTTCCTCAGCGAACTCCCTCATTTCAGTTCGCCTCCTCTTCATTATTGGAGACCTCCTCCAAGGTTGGCGACCTTGCCTTGTCTGGCATGGTGTGGGAGTGTAAACAGCGGAAGTTCTTTTGGAGCTTCCGCACTCTGGGAGATCCTGCTCTCAGGGCTTTTTGCGCCTTCTCGGGCTTTCAGCCTGAGAAGAAGTTGTCTTCACTTTCCGTCCTCCATTGGACGGAACCTGGAACAAGTCCAGTAGTTTTTCGGATAGCCGACATGGGGCTCTTCCCTTTGTTTCCCTTTGTCTGCCTTTGGGGCTTGACTTGGGGACGTGAGGGGGACTCCAGGGGATAGTGGGGCCCTGGAGTTTCCTGCAACTCTATCGATCAGCTTTTTGGGCTGATCATTCCGCTTATGCATTTTTGTGCAAGTCAATCACCTCGTGAGGAGGTGAGGGATCTTCCCCAGCTTGGGTTAGATCAGTATTGTGGAGTTCTGGGGTATTGGGCCCCACACTTACTCCACATAAGTTTCTAAAACCTTCAGGGCCAGCCCTGAGGTGGTTGCTATTACTGGATTGTG
>NW_024067388.1:0-39092 GCF_015039405.1 Cantharellus anzutake | reverse complement strand
GTGCGTTATGTGAAACAAAGACGTCCTCTGCTCCATCCCTTTAAACGCTGGTCATTCAGCGTGGAGTAGCGACCAGCAACGAGTTATCAAACTCGTCGATCTGGTTACCAAAATCCGGGTCAGTAATATATCGCCCCGCTTGCAGTGCAGTAAAGCGTTAGGGAAGCCGCATGAGTTTCCAGCAGCGTTGTCTGAGTGGACACTTCCACCGGTAAGTCAAATCCCGTAGCGCGTACAATAGTACTGGCCCCGACCCGCATCCGAGCCAAGGAACCGTCATAAACGCAACAGCTCCACTCATCCCTAGTCCTAATTCCGAAGGACTCAGGCAGGTAAGCCCTTTTCCTTGGTGTCACACCATCCGATGTGGCAAGACAACAAAATCACAGAATGGGAAGCTGCACATGCTAGCTCGCATATGCAACCAATCTACACGGCCAAGGTACGCAAATGATATATGCCTGAGGGGGTTAAGCGTTAGGAATGGAATGCAGGTATCGTGGTTTGTGGTTGAGAGTTTAGATACACGCGCACTGCACCGGGGCGGATGGCCAATGATGTTGCCGGCGTTGTGCTCAATGTGATGATAAGTGGGGAGGGGGGGAATGATCCAAGAGGGCAATAGCACGGTTGTCTGCACGCAACGCCACAGCCTGCAAGTCCCGACACCTTGCGTCAGGACATCCAGAGCGATGCTTGCTTAAGTGAAGGCGTTCTCGTGGTCGGCGCAAGGCGACTTCGGAGCGGAGACCAGGTGTTTTGGCGCCGTACGCCAAAGAAAAGAGCTCTTCAGTTGTGACTTTAATCTGAGGTGCTGGGAAGACATGTGTTGACTGGTTTCACAACAGTCGACGGTTGGAACAAGGTGATCCTGAGGGTCCCGGAGGGGAGGTCCGGAATCAGCTACTAGACCCTAGTTTTGCGGTATCGATGGTGCCGTGGATCTCGTGCGTGAAACACGCACCTTGTACGCTTGAGGGGTAGGAATTGGCATGGGCTGATTGTGAAGTTGAGGATGTTGCGTGGGCAACGGAAGGCAGACGACTGCCATGATGCGTAATGTTGACCCCCTGGCCTTGCCTGTGCCGACGGGTAGTTTCGGTGCTTGGCCGCCTCAGCATCTGGGGCGGTAGTTTGGCACAACTTCTTCGGGACACGGTTCGCTGGGTTGTTGGCCACATGAGACATGACGGTTCACTGGACAAGAACCGTCATTGTCGTGCCCAGATCGCCCTGGCATCACCGAGCACTTCCGCTGCTCATCGACGCCATGGACTCCTGAAAGGCGCAAATGTAGAAGCCGCGAGTGCAAGTACCACTGTCAGAACACATGGTCCTTAGTATTGATCTGCTCCTTGAATTGAATTGCAGATTTTTTCCAGTACCTGACGTGCTTGGGAGCACCCTTCCTTTCTAATAACTCCTTATTACATATTAATTTTATTGTCCAACTGATAACTTTGGTTTTCGGACCGTTGTGGCATGGTCGCCTGGGTGTTCAACTAGTTCCATTAGGGCCTTCGCCGTTTGGCTAAATAACTCCCTCGATGATACAGTGCGCGGTCTGTTCACTGTTATGTAGAACACCGTGTATGGGCAAGTAAGGGCAGGAGCATTTCCTTCACTGGAGTAATTGCCCGCAGAAACAGATCTTGAATCCCTGAATTGGGTCATCGCCAACAAATACCCTGCGGAAGGACTAGGGAACTCATTGTTTAAATAAAAATACAGCCACGAGTCAACGGATGGCTGGACGTATCACTGGCCCTGCCAATGCCTTTCCCTAACGGCGGTGTTCATGCCAATGAGTATCGTCACGCTAACGCAAGCCCATCCCATTACTGGGCAATGCAGCTCTCATGACCCTGTTCCTTAAACTCCCATCAAACCAGCTATTGACACACGGATCAATTTCCACGAGCAATATGTATCGTGCTATATCTGGTTCAGGGTTCAGCACACAGCATCTGCTGTTCTCTCCTCTTCTTCCAACCATCTGTTGCCGTCCTTAGTTCGGTCTAGGGCGGACTCTGTCAATAAGCCCAAGCTTGTTATTTTCGCGGTCGAACGAGACAAATCGGTGGCGAGATGGCTGAGATATCGCAGGATCTGTTTTTTGTTAGGCCTTACTAAAGTGCCCGCACCTATTCATTAATATTCAGCACCCCCTGAGGACTTTTCGATACGGAACTCGCCTTTTTCTTTGAGTTGTGGGAGGTTTCGGGGCATGGAAGGGCATAAATAGCAGGCCTCTGGAGAGATTCTGCTCTCCTCACCATCTTCCCCCCCTTTCCTCGATCGCCTCCACTTCAATATCATCAATGGCCGCTTCGCATGCGTCGTCCTTCTCGTAGTCGTATTCATCATGCCCGTCTTCTTGTCATTGTCTTGCCGTGTTAGTGAGTTTTATTCCTTCCAAAACGTGGGCGGTGAACGACCGAGGCCGAATCCGTATGTTATCACTACCGTAGACTGTATCTTCACCTCAGGTTTGGTTCCGTCTCAGCCGTTTCATTGACAAGCGTGTATTGATTCGTACGTATCAGCAGACGGCAGTCGACAGGTATCCTATCTCCACTCATTATCGACCGGCATTCTTCGATATTCTCTGGTCCTCGATCTACGGTGGCTGAGGGTTCAGGCGGCGGCTTTCTGTGTCTTGTGGGCCGAGGAGGGGGATCAGTTTTGCGCGATTGGGCTGGGGAGTGACTACGTGGGCGTCCGCCTGGGGTACTCACTCGTTGCCTGGGGCCGCAGGTTGAGCGGTGTTGGGATGTTGGGCGCGATTGCGGCTGGGGTGTCTGGCGGGACGGATACATTGCCTGGGGCCGCTCACTCGGGTACAGATGGTGGATAATGATGCAAGGAGTGTTTGCGTGATTGTGGCTGGGGAAGATTGACATGGGCCATCGGTGGCCTGGGTCATGATTCATCGCCTGGGGCCGCATTGTTGGGGATTTGGTCGCTTCGTTTTCTCACTATGGGAGACGACACTGGACGAAGAAAGACATCGCCTCTGCCTAAGCCACCGGAGACTGAGAACAGAGGAAAATGCCTATCGAGACCTTTGAGTTGGGATGTTCATTTATGTCTTAATCACTGTACAGCACAACTGCGATACAATTGGATACAGGATTGTTAATCTGCACAATTTCCCGCCCAGCCCCGGAGAAGAATAACTTTAAGAGTTCGCTGAGTGGCGAAGGTGAAAAGGAAACAAACACTCCGCCTTAACTCCCCAGCGAATCGCGCACCACCATACAGTGGCCGCTGAATTTCCAACATTGATCATGAGTAAATCGCCATCAGCGTTCCATCAGCGCACATTCGATCAAGATTTTTCGCGGACGGGAATCGGCCGTGGGTTGCTGAAGGCACCACTAAACAAGAGAGAAGGACAGAAGCAGAAGCGTCGAAGCGTCGAGTGCACGTTCATTGTCTCACCACCCTATTCCAATAGAGGCTGGTCACCTGATTATCTCACCTCACACCTCCTGGAGCCACAGGACTCGCTTATATGTAAAACAAGGGAGACTATGTGAGTTTTTAGAAATATAAGGGGCTATGTAGCGTTAGCTCAGACTCGAGTCAGAGATCTAAAATTGCAAATGCCTATGTAGCGTAAGCTACGACGTAGGTAATGCATGTATTAAAATATGTAAGAGATTAGAGAAGACACGATTTCACCTCAGACTCGAGTTAGAGATCTGACGGGAGACGGGGCCAAAATTTCTCTCCTTATACGCAACATCCGCTGAGTGGCAACGTTGTTGTACAGAGGAGTTTCAGGAAAAACAAAAGCGCCCCAAAGCTTACGCCACTCACTAACCACTCATTCGCCAATGCAAATAGAGTTGACATTCTATTGTTAGGACTGATTGACACTGATTGACAGGGTGGCTGTACTGTCCCAGTCAACTCCACGTGCTCGGTGTTTCAAAATTTCTTGCTTGCATCAGAAATTTTCGCGGCCGAGCGCCGTCGCTCGTTGTGCTCTCGCTTTTCTCTGCAGTTCATTCAGTCTTCCTTAGAACTGCTCACAGGGTGCAGCTCTCTTCCTCTGACGTCATGAGTTCAATTGCGGTTCGGTTGGACATGACTGCCCCCTGCACTCGCCCTGATGATCTGTGAGTCGTTTCGCTTCATGGTGGGAGTTGCTGACCCTCTCTCAATAGCATGGATCCCGCGGAAACGCGGTTGGATCGGCTGGAGGCTGAAATTACTGCTATCTCTTTTGCCCTGCAGACCATTATGAAGCATCGGACACCGGCGCCTGAATCAGCTGCCACAGAACTGGAACCCACAAGCGACGCGGACCTCTTGAAGGAGCTCGAATCTCTTCTCCGTTCTCTCGAGGCTACTGGAATTTATGGGTAGGTTGGACCGAGATGCCTTGCCCATTGTTCAGGTTGTTAATAGATCTCGCAGTTGCAGTAGACCCATTTCACTCGCCAGCGTTCCACCCTCTCAATTTGTGCGACAGTCTGCTGCTCTCGAGAAATGCCTGTCGCTGGCGTCACTGGAGCGGGCGAATCTCCGGCGTTTGCCATTACAAAAGCATAACTCCGAAATTTGGCTCAACAAATTTCCTGTTGAACTTCTCTCCCGCATCTTTGAACGTTTGGATAATCAGGCCGTCCGGACCCATTCTATGTTGCACAGCGTATTCCTGGGACCGTTCTCATGGAGGTCTGTAAATTGTGGCGAGACGTCGCGATATCCACGCCCTTTTTATGGAGAAGGGTTTCGTATCGGTAACGCACTGTTGCCTCATTGATACATGATGATGCCTCTTATCCTCGCTTTGGAAGCAGATATCATCATCGTACTCGCTCCTATCCTCCGCTGTCGGCGATTCGCCTTCTCGTTCAGCGCTCAAGAGCTGTACCTCTTGAACTCGAGATCGTTGAGCGCCCAATAGGCAACCGAAATTCGTCCATCAATGCGTTGCTTGATATGATTACCTTCATTCGTCCGCATCTTAGTCAATGCGCCTCCCTCCATTTAATCGTTCGCTCCCCGATGCTGTGGTTGCACTGTACCCTTTCAGTTGCCCATTCCCCCATCTTCAGTCGTTAGCACTCGGTCCACTTCGTCCTGAGTCCGCTGAAGTCTTTTCCGAGTCCGCAAGTCCCAAGACTTTGATACTCGCTCAGGATGCGGTGCCTCACTCCCTCCATAAGTTCGACTCCCTGTCGCTAAAGTCATTTAATATTGCTATGGTTGACGGGATTGGCCTGAGAGACGCTCTCTGCTTTCTCTCTGGCTGTAAAAATCTCGAGGTACTTGCTATGCACGATCATTTCAGTGGTGAGGGTGCCGAGGAAATGAACGAAGATTTGTTGGACCAAATTACTGTCTTCACTCCTAATCTGCGTATTCTTCGCCTCACCGGTGTGGCTCTCCTTCGATGTCTCTCACGCTGGTCCGCGCCCCTCCTCCAGCATCTCGCACTCGCTGAGGACGAACCTTTCACAACCGTCTTTGATGACTCATTCCACTTCCCGAATCTAGAAACCGTATCACTCGAGCTTCTTCACCAATCGCTAATACATACATGCTTGATGCATCTCACCAATCAACACTCAAAAGTTGTTGCCATTCACCTCCCCTCATCAGCATTGAGCATTGTTAATATTATGCTCTTGATGTGCATGAGTGTCGCGGACCCTACCCTGCCTGTCTTGCGCCTGCTGCGCTTTGATCTGGAGGGGAATGCGTCAGTCGTGGTTCTCCCTGCTCTTGAATGCTTCCTTCGTATGCGGAGGGACGTTTTTGTCGAGGCTCACATAGTCCAGGACTCGGACCATGGAAGTGATGAGACACGTACAGACGAGGAAACAGCTTACACGGGGCTCGAACAGAAATATTCATCCTTCCGATTACATCGCGGAATGTATAGACCCCTTCACGAACTTTCATTCACTTCATCAACTGGATATTAAGGACCGTCATTTTTAAAGACACGAACTTTTTGCATAATTAGATGCCGCTTTATAGAATTTAACTTATCCATAGATTCGTAGACTTATAGATGATAGAGTTTGGCTATAGTTGCCCATGCATTTGCATCTCCCAATTACGCGTAGGCATTTGCACGAGGCGAGTTGTCCTGTTATAATAGTTTGCTTGCTATCAAACATGTGTGACACCTATAATATTCTATTCACGGCGATTTATCTGTACGGAGTAGGTTAAAGGATGGGACTTCGAATCGTGACACTGGGCCTCTTAGAAGCCCAAGGAATAACCCACGACCCGTTCACGACTGACGGGTTCCATCACAAGGGACGAGGCCCAGTAGGTAACGGGAACAAATTTGATGGACATGCCGCTGCCGACGCGCGACCGACCACTACACCAAATACCGGCGGCGTCTCAATCTGCGCCAGGCACATCAATCATCAGGGATTACATACGCACAACCTTGGTGCCAATTACCTATGCCAGCAGCACACCTCACCTAACGTCCGAGATGCATTCACGACAATTTTGTCGCCATAACCCCCCGAGGGTTTCTTCGATGGTGTTAAAGATGTCCAGTAGTGCAACCGCTAGGAATGGACCGTCCCCACGATGCCAGGGCCTCCGTGCCTTCTTTCTTCTGCTCAGCAACGTCTCGCTGGGGCTACAATTAATCAACAAATGAGTTCTGCGAACCGAGGCCACATAATTCCTAGAAAAATGCATTCATATCAAATTCTGGAATCGTAACGTCCTTCCTTGCACTTCTCATCAAACTGCCGAGTCCAGTACGTTTTGCCTCGATATCAGCTTCACTTCCATCTCTGTGTGGGGATTGAGGCACCAGTGCTCTGGCACAGCTCTTAGAGGGGCTGGACCAGGCGATGTTGGGCGGGTTGCCGGAAGGCTTGGAATCTCCATGTCGATGAGTATTGAAGATCGCCTGGCTCGGAGTGATCCTCCTAGAGGATGCCGGGTGACTGATGGAGAAGAGCTGGGGCGGTTCCTACTAGCTTCGTCCGCGATGCGGTCCTTCGATGCTGTTTCCATGGAATTCTTTGGCGGCCTAATGTGGGTGAATTGCCAATGCGACACGAGTTCCAAAGCGAGAGAGTGACATCCTGACCCCCAAAAATTAGTCTGAACATACCTATTTCCTCTGACTGGACCTTCTTACCCATACGACAAAAAACTCGAGCCATCTGCAGCACGAAATTGAATTCCGTTCTTCCTGAAATCTCACTAAATCCCTTAGCCGTTTGAAGAGATTTATGTTTCAGCTGCAAAAACAACAATGCAAGACTCGGGTCATCGTAATGTGGATTCCCAATCTCTGCCACTGTAATGTCGAAGCTTGCCGCGATGTTTTCGAGAGGTGTCTGATGGTGACAGGGGTTGATGTTCAGGAGGCCAGGGCGACGCGATTCACCTACCAGCAACACCCTAAGGGACAAATCTCGTCGCTTTAAGATCCAGAACGCCCAGCAAGCGAGCCAGCGGTTTCCTTCTTTCAAAGCTGTCGGTAACACAGTATTGGCAAGAATATCTTTCAGCACAGGACCATCATCACCATCCTCAACTATTCGAGCAAGAGCCACGGTAGTTGAAAGTCCTGAAGTTGTTTGATGCAAATGGCTACGGCATCCTGAAGACTTCGTCCTAGCAGGAAGAACGCAGCAGCATACTCTGAAAAGGAGTGGATATTGAGTTTTGCGCTGGGGATGATAGGACTTACCATACCGCTGCTTACTAATTAAAGCGAATGCGTTCTTGAGGGCGGCTGTCCTCCATCGTGGTTATCAAAGTCATTCGACAGGAACTTGAGCATGAGCTGCTGCTCAGGGTGCCAGGTAGCCCGTTTCCAAAGCCCATGGACGAGCTTCACTTTCCGAAGTGCAAAGTAGAACAAACAGCATGAAGTTGGGTCGCGGTTTTCTCCAGCCATATATTGGTTGCGTGCCACGACTTCAGCTTGAGATTTCTGGGATAATGAGTGCAGTTATAAGGCTCAGGAACGGATCGACTCAATAATGTTGTGGGAAGCTCACTATTGTCTCGGTGGAGTTTAACCAAAGGAACACTCCTAATGCCCGAGCATCACTCCATAGCATCTTCCCCCCACACGCGGTAGTGGAAGCATCAAGCAGAATCTCTTGACTTTCACTTAAATAGGCCCATAATATGTCCCGATAGCGAATACGCTGTCGCACACCAATGGTTCGCAGATTGAATGGACAGATTTGCCTGTGTTGGTATTGACATGCCCGGAGTTGATAATGTAGAATGAGCGCATAGATAGGAGGTACCGAAGACCATTGGCATCCAAGGATCTCTTTTGTTGTTCCACCTAATTGGGTTGGTCAGTGATGTGGCAGCGAGAAGCACTGGTAGTTTCGAGTGACCTCTAGAGTAGTTTGGATCAAGACAGTCAGGTGCGCCATCTCGTTGGGGCTGAGGTCAGGCAACGGTGATTCTTTTAGTCGAGAAATAAGCTTAGAGACTAAGGCCGGACCAAAAGTAGTGACCGAACTAATCAACAGGTGAGTTTCCGGACGCAGGAAAACGGCCGCGCTCATTACTCACTTGTCAGACTCCTCTACTTCATTGCTGAACAGATAAGAGTGCTGAGACTTCTTCTGAGTTACGGCCTGGACAACAATAAGGAGAGTGTCATATTTCCAACCACTCAAACTTACGCCGTGCTTTGTGCTAGGATCTGTGTATTCTGAGACGCAAAACTGAGACCAAACGAAGGTGCCACCCGGGGCGCGCGATGCTTCTAAGGCGGCAGCAAGCATGACAAGGATGCGCTCGACCAATTCTAACTTATCTAAATAAAGGTCGAATTAGCATGGTCGTTGAACTAATCCATGACAAATCCCTACCCCAGAGCAAACATTGTAGGAGGTTTTGGGGTGATAGTCAGGAAGTGGGCCATTCTGACGAGCAACCTGCGCAAAAAGCGATAAGGGCTTATCGGCTGAATCCCCCATGGCACCGATCGTGCTTCCATACTGAAGAACTTGATGACCAGCACCTATTACTAAGGAACCGCCCGCAAACCATATCGAGTCTTTGATCGGGTATGACGTGTATCTTCACGGAGAGTGAGGAAGATAGTTTGTAAGAACAAAGTAGAGGACTCACTGACGAATGTCTATCTCGGCGATAATCCTCCATGGCTCCTGGTCAAAATATGTCATGCGCTGCTGGCCCAATAGTACGACTCGTTGTGAAAAACCGACAGCCAGAATAGAATGAGCCTCCTGGGAGTCGGTTGATGTCCAATCGAGGTCGTTCACAGCTTCTCCAAAGGTCTGACTAAATTCTAAGCCTGAAGAGAATTCGGACTCCTTTGAATCCCAAATGGTTAAGGTCTCCGAACTTGATTCGACTGATACTTGAAAGCAGATGTCACAAACCCAGTTTTGGCCACAGAATGACGAGAAAATTACTTATTGCAGTTTTCTTAGCAGAGCTGCATCGAGCCATCCGAATTTGTTTTCTATATGTATTGACAGACCCAGTACATCTCCAGCCGCTAGGATCCTCCCTGTCTGGTGTCCAAAATGCGAGACTTCCGTCCATTACGCTTACCAACGCGTCATGTTTATGGTCAGTCTCTGAGTCAGCAAGGCTTGGCGCGAGGGAATAGTGGGTGACAGTTCGGGTGAGGAAAGTGAAACAGAATGGCCGTGGGTAGCTCGTGGGCCCAAGCCATAGGGTCCACGGGTAGGATGAAGTTGGGATGAGATGGAAGGGGTAAGGAAGTTATTGAGTGGAGCCACAGGCTAGAAGTTATGCCTTTATGTAGGTGGAATGTGGCTATCAAGGTGGGTGTGATGCTGAGGATGGGCGTAATCGACGAATGAGACGGCAAAGTAATTAAGGATGGCTCGGATGGAGCTGTGTAATCGATGGTTAAAGTCTCCTGGATGTTGGTTGAGCCTTTGGAGAAGATGTGCACTGTCAAGACTGAGTTATGATAAATTGCTATGCTAGAGCCTAAATGCAATCACCGCAACTAAGTAGGGCCACCGGATGCGGACATCGGTACGTACCACCATCAAACAACGCGATGGTCCCTTCGTCGTCCCACGCTCCGGTCGGTGCTAGCCTTCCCTTCCTGTCCCGCAGATATATTTCTCCTCCTCCACCCTCCGGGATGCAATAGCGGAGCCATCTGGTGTCCTTACAAAACCAACCACTGGACGCGTACTTTTGGCTGTTGCCTTCCGCCCACAAGCAATTCGCCGCATTGAGCCTTTTTCACCATCGACAAAAGGGAGAGGCAACAGCTCGTACGAACGTAGAGGGAAAGACGATAAAAGCAATGCCCTGGAAGGATCTGGAGACGGTGCCAAAAATAGTTGCTGAGACGGATCCAGAGCTCTGTCGCGTATTTTGAGCATAGTGAAGTTTTGTAGCAGTGTAGGCGGCCGCTTGTCCAAGTTCTGCCAATAAAGTGAGTATTGTTTCCCCGCCTACTAGGGGGGCTTACAATGAGGGCTTTAACCGTCAGAGTGCCATCCAAACTGACGAAACCAAATAGCTCCCAATCATCTTCTGCCAACTCCTTCAATTTTCTTAATCCTCCTTTCTCTTCCTCTGCAACCATCGGCTCGGCTCCCATCGGAGGCAGAACCCGGCACAACACGTCCCGGTCCAGAGGAAAGATGAAGGGAACATCGCGGGTACCGGACTGGCTCAGTGATTGCTCCTCCGTGTCACCATAGCCATACCCATCATCATCTGTAAAGCACCAGCGGTCAAGAGCAGCCTGTAACTGTAGTCGATTGGGGACGTCAATCACTGGAGCAAAGACGCGCAGGACGGAGTCAGATGTGAAGGTATAAAGACACCTCTCTTCCCTACAAACAACATGACATTGCTGTGAAATAGTAACTAAGAGGTGAATGACTGACGAGTATCTTCCTCGGGGTTCTCGCCACTGTAAGCCAAGGACAGGGTGTGGATGCTTGATAACCTGGGTCTTGTTGGGGCTCTTTACAGAGAGGACGTGAACAGACCTATCTTGCTGCATGCGTCGTCAGTAGAGAAGTGAAACGGAAGCATCGGAATCGATGACTTGCATTTGAGGCAGACGCAACAAACGTCAACGAAGGGAGAGTGACACACAATGGGGTGTAGGAGCGCTGCTTGTGTGCTTAACTCGAGATATGGCAAGGTATCATGAGGATTTTGCACCTACGGTTGTGTCCACAGCGTGATCCAAATAGGTACCTCGCGGGATGTTCTAGCCTTTTCAACGCAACCCTCCACTGTGTCCAATAGCAATGTGATCTGAGGTCGGGAAACTTGGGTTGACGGCGAGAATGAGCAATAGCAGTACTCACCTCGCTTAATGTGAGCGCATGTAACGGGTTCGGAATTGGTGAATGCAGAATGCACTCTGCTAGATAAACTATCCGAGAACTCCCATACAGCTACGTGTGTTTGGGATACGCCGAGGACCTGGGGGTCCAGTTCAAATGTCCGAGGGAACGAGTCAAAGGAAATGGAAATCTACTCACGTATCGAGCATGATTCTCCACATCAAGGACAGTGATAGGTACATTATGGGCAGCGGGAAATGCTTCCTTGAGTGTGAGTGTGCGGAGCAAGCGAAGGGTTGACGCATCCAGAAGCACGATCGTTTCGCCAGTTGCGTATATCTGAAGACAGGGTGAAGATTGCATCGTACACCAATGCCAGGCAATCTTACAACTGCAGAAGACACTGGCATTCGGAGCACCAACGCCGGTGAGCTTGGAAATCCCAGCAAGGCATCTTCAAGAGAGAGCATATCTAAAGCCAAGTCTCCCCTTTTGGAGCACGTTGCGTGATCCAATTGAATAGCGGCGCTTATGTGCTTGGCGTTGATGCAGTTGTGACATTAATTCAAATGATTGAGTAGCAAGTTGACATCGTTGCAACAAGAATGCTCGATTCTAATTCTGACTATGGACCGGATAGCTTACTCTTGTAACGTAGGGATTCTGTGAAGCCCTGCTTGGGCTGTTTCAACCAGGACGTTCCAATGCTCCGGTGCAACGACTTCTGCGAGAGAACTGAGAACTGCGTCCTCACCACACTAGCATTACATACCGATCCTCATGATCAATTTTGGGCCCAGGCCATCGTCTCATCATTTTTTGCGCCGTTTCAGTACTCTAGACATGCCCTACGGACACATCACTCATCTGGGCCCACAATATAGTGCTCAATCCCGGTCATTGGGCTACTACCTGTGCAGAAAATAAACACGAGGGTGGTCCGACGATGTTGAGGCAGGCAATTAACTATTTATGACATTATGAACAGTCTGCTCAGCGCGAGGAGTAATCCGCGTTGAAGGCGCCTGCATGTGCACATGAGGTGGTAACTCAGGATATTTCTTCGGTCTCTGGCCAGCCTCGTCGAGATAAGGATCGAGTCTTGGTGGTGGACCGTATCTCGGTTCGGGAAGTTCTAGCATTGTCGAGCTCAGTAAGCGGCAGAAACTAGCGATATAAATGACTTACCGAGAATATGTTTATAAATGGCAGACACAGAGTTGTCCCAGATCGCACGCCACATGAAAATCCCGCCAGCACTCGAGTTTGCATCTTCATGGGCAATCTGCAAACCATGTTGGGATGCAAATGAACGGACATCAAAGCCAAGTCTGATTATATCATCAGCACCAAGGCTCAACGCCTCCCTCTGGGGAAGGAGAAGTAGGACGTATCGATGATAAGGCGTTCCGTTTTGAGGATGTGGTGGAATGTATGGGATTGAAGGAGTATATTTTGTGGTCGAGATTGCACCGTTGCTTGAAGCGGAAAGAGATATATTAGGTCTACAAACTACACTTTAGTTTATCGTTCACCCCATCGATGTAGAAGGCTTACATTAACCAGTGAAGATAATTTTGGAATGATGATGTTGCTGTCGAAGGGACATCTAAATGGGAGTCAGCATCGTCGGGCGCGACTTCGGAAACTCCGTTACCTGGGTCGATCATGAGGAGAGTATAGAGACGAGGTTCTGGATGGAAGACCTGGGCCATTACTTTGGGGTGTTCAACCGACTGAGCTCTATAATATTAAGAACGAATTCCGAGCATTACATTGAAGACTTTACCTTTGCAGGAGAAACAAAAGATCCCGGAACTACATCAGACAAATCCTTAGCCCATTTTTTCTCGGGTACCGGAATGCGGGGTGTCGAGATGTATCGAGGTGTGACCGTATCCGCAAAGTTGACTCGGACGTCCACAGCGGGTCTGATGATAGGGATTACGTCCGGGACGACATGCATTTGGTAAATCCGCTCCATCTAGGATTGGTGCACGTAAGAGCAGAAGTTACATAGCAGACTTTCCGCTCACCAAACGATCTAAGCGTCCTTTCGTTCTCCATTTTTGCTCTAGCAGGTGACGATACACAGGTTGATTAAGGTCCACTTTGCCATACACCCGTTTAACATGAGAAAGAAAGCAGGACCAAGATCGTGATCAAAGCCTACTCTGATTGTTTTCAAAGTTCCACCTGACTTGAGGCAAGTTTATCTTGCTTTCGATCTCAAGCTTGAGCAACTCTCCAGGAGACAAGCTTCCGTCGGCTACTTTCCGCAAAGCTTCGAGTTTCTCGCGTTTGGCTGCAGCATCCTTTTCTATGTATGCCACAGCTTCATCATATGCTGGGAGAACCCCCACCTCCAGTGGTCGCTTCCAATTGTTAGGCTGAGCAGTGGCGCTAATTTGGGATGACAAGGGCCTGGAAAGGCCTCTTGGAGGGAGTAGCCTTCGGGTTGACCTCAGCATTTGCAACGGTAGAACGTTCGCACGATTGACTGAATGTGGCGCTTATCGAATTTGGTAACGAATGCAACAACAAATCAAGACAAAGTAACAGCTATTATGTAGGGTATATGAGAGTCGTGAAATGGCTCTTCAGTGTATGTATTACTGATACTTGTCCTTGTATATCCATGCTAAACCAACAGTGCTGACGCCTTGCTCAGTCTGCAGAGGGAGACATTAAAAATGTTCATTCCACTAAAATGGCTAATGGACTTTACGTACTGCTTTTCGGTACCATTTGGCAGCCTCCTTCTTGTTCTTCTTGCATCCTTTTCCATTGGCGAAGCAGAAACCCAGCTCCTGTTGGGCGTCAGGATCCCCCAATCGTGCGGCAACTTGGAAGTAGCTCTGAAGGGATTGAGGATAAACTGCGAAGGCACGGCTTTCCAAATCAACAATACTGACCACTGCCATTTTCTTGTCCTTTGGAACGCCCCAGCCATTGGAGTAGCATTGACCAACTTCGTATATCGCCAGCACAAGCTCACTCTGAACAAAACTATCTAAGCGTTTGCAATACAAGAAGGAAATAAGATGATTATA
The DNA here is from genome assembly GCF_015039405.1 of Cantharellus anzutake. Taxonomy (NCBI): domain Eukaryota; kingdom Fungi; phylum Basidiomycota; class Agaricomycetes; order Cantharellales; family Hydnaceae; genus Cantharellus; species Cantharellus anzutake. Next base: position 24,739 of record NW_024067388.1, on the reverse strand, counting down.
CCTGGACTGCTCCAGCATCGACTCCGCTCATCACTGAATCCAAATCATCCACAGCGGCTTCGGCAGCACGTCGAACCCACACGAAACCCTTATTCTCATCTTTAGGCACACCCCACCCATGCCTTAGCGTCAATCCCCACATTAACATACCAACACCGCATCCTCCATTGAATTTTGCACTATGTTCAAAACAATATGCAGAGAGCGGAAGATTATCGGCCTCATGGTGCTGAATCCCTAGTTGAAGGTATTCGTCTGCACTTGATATGTTCTTCGGGAGACCTTCGGGAACAGGAAGAGTGGAAGCGGAATTGGACGGAGACATGATGGATTTGTGCGAGGGTGAACGCGTAAGGACAGGTCGAAGAGCGGCCGCAGCGGCCTGTGCGCCTAATCTGGGATTGGAGCCCTTGGTATTCAAGTTGGGGAAAGGCTGGTCGTGAGCCGATTTCTGATTATTTTGAGGCTCTAGCTGGGGACTTTCGGGTAGACCGTAGTATGAGTAGTTAGAATATAATGATAGTTGGTCCACATCCTGTGTTGAGATCCTATGTGGGGGATTGGGACTGGGAGGGAAAGGAGAAAGGGTACGATTGACTGCTGCCGGATCAGGATTTGGCGAAGGGGGTTTGTTCGGAACAAGACGGGATGGAATGGGTGATGGAGCCTTTGGCGCATTGGGTCCGTTAGGGTGGTACTGTAAAGCTGATATTGTAGGTCGGCGGGGATCGGCTGAGTGTTGGTACGGAGCCTGTAATTGAACCGATCCTTCGCGTATTATTGGTCGTCCATTTTCATCCTTCGCCCAGTTCTCCATCACAAGCCGGTATGTGGCAGGGGAAGTTATGCTGAGTTCTTCAGGGTGTGCTGCCACTTTTGAACTTCTTAAGCTGGCTGTGGTGGAAGGCGGGACAGCAGGATTCGTCTTCGGGCGGCTGAGGGTAGGAGTGGTCGAACCTATTGGGATATTCCCAAGTTCGGAGGTTGCTGCTGCGTTTCTATAATCATATGATGAATTAATGGTATGAACGCTTTCCCCGCTGATCTTTATGGTCGGCACAGATGGAGGCTGAGAGTCGTCCGCTAGACGCAGTGGCCTAGAGTAGTTGTGCTTTCCTCCAGAGCCGTAGTAGCTAGGGGACCGCCCGATGGCATTTGAAGGCTGAGTCGATGAAGGCAGAGATGGCTGCTGGGTGACCGGAACAATATTCGACTCCACAGTCGCTCTCTCGCTGGACTGGCTCTCGAATGCCCGGAATGAAAAAAGATCCGATGTTGTGGTGATACTAACTGAGCTCTCACTTGGATGGGTGGAGTGGGTGCTAGATAATTTGGCTGAGCCCAGATCACTGTTCGCAGCTGGTGAGGGAGAAGAGATTTTAGGTTTGGGAACTTGTGGAGAGTGAGAGTGGAAAGATGAAACAGGAGCCACGTAACGTGGGAGTGTAGGTGAGGCATCAAGCCCAGAAGGGAAGGCTTCTAACGATGCGTTATGTTGAGAGTGATCAGTGTGGCGGGCGTGCTGTGACCCCCGAATTGACTTGGGAAGAATAGATGACGCATCACTATATGGACGATCCTTCCGTGCAACGGCGTTCCCTATTCCAAAGGATGAAGACATTATGGCTCCATGCGAAGTTGGGCTTATGGGGCTTCCAGTGTCATCAAGCTCGCCGAATCTATCGGTGATTCCCGCAAATTCGTAGGGATCATCCCCTTCATTGCTATATTGACTTGAAACAGACGTCCTAGACGTGTATGAGGGAGGCCCAGGGCGAGACATAGTCATATCGTGGGAGTCGTGAATATCAGTGGCTGTCGAATTGCGGAATTGTGAGTGAATCAAAGGACTGGGAGGGGTGAAAAGTAAATCGCCGCGAGCCACTAGATGGGCAGAGCGGGGTTTCGCACCAAGTCGGGACGGGTCCAGCGCGTCTCGACCATTATCCACAACGATGGAAAGTTGTCCAGGTAATCGTTGCGAATGTGGGACATCGAGTGGCCTCAAAATGGCGGCTTTATCCTTACTCGCCTTTAGAGACGACTGTCTAGCAAGCGATTCCAGCGGCGAGGAGGCCTGCATGTGGCGCTCTCCGTCCTTCGTCAACTTTCGACCGAGTTGAAGTGGCTCTGTGGTTCGACCGTGAAACACAGCGGACGCCATCTCGCTGCTTTACCATGTGCAGGTCAGCAAAATCCTGAGACCGCCTGCAGCTGATCCAGCAAGCTTCTTGGTCTCAAAGCGGAGAAGCCGAAGGCAACGACGACCAATTAATCTGACAGCATTGATCTCATCACGTGCACAGACATTGTTGAAGAGGCTAATGTCCACTCTATAAGGTTACAAATTTACAAGAATATTCTTAAATACCAAGGCGTCTTCTAGGCGTCTGCACAACGCGAGAACCAGCTCCAACTCCAATTGTGCGAGGTGTCCCTGGCACAGCTACTTTTGAAGCTGGCCTGGCTGCCTTTGCAGCGAGTTTCTCTTCCTCCTCTTTAGCAGCCAATCTGAATAACCAATGATGAGCGCAAGGTATTGGATAAATGGCTGCACTCACTCGTCTCTTTGTCGTGCCATTTCCATTTCCAGCTCCGCTTTCTTGGAGAATTCCCGGTCTTTGTTTCTCCGGGCTCGGCCGTCAAAGTTCTTCTCTTTGACAGAGTAAAAGACGGATCCGAGTTCGGCTGGAGAAATGGTCAGCATTTTATTTGCGCCGGCGAAAGTGACTGGCAAACATACCAAGCCAGTATGCGTCAACGGCGGTCACTTGAGTCATGTATCTACAAAGAGGTGAATAAGTCCAGACACAAGTGTGGAGAACAACACACACTCTTTAGAGGTCATGATCAATTCATGGTAAATCACATATGTGGGAGTATCTGAATGATAAGATGAGATCTTCCTGCCTACTGACACGGAGAATCACGTACAGCCGAGGCCATATAGAGCACTGGTGGGATGTAAATGCGTCGGGACACTAAAAAAAGAGCAGAGACTAAACACTGAATACTTTTGAGGCAACGGGCAAGGGAGACGCACCCTGTCCTGATATTGACGAATTCTCCAATGCCTTTGACCTTGGCCGCTTGATGAAAGTAGCCAGCGCAGATAGCCTTTCTGCACACACAAATCATCAAAATCCACTCTGCTTAAGGCGAATAAACAAGACAAACCTCACGATATCAAAATCCGTGCCAGCTGATACTATGACCATTTTTTGAAAATTCATGATGTCTTCAAGTTGTTGGCGGACTTCTCGAGCCTTTCTCAAAAGCTTGGGATGAAGGAAGTGGCGCAGAGACCAATCATCCCGATACCTGGGGCAAAACATAAATCGGTTATTAGTGGGTTGGTCGCAATTTGAAAATCGACCTTACATACCCGTGCGATCTCCATTGACCGAAGACATTAAGCAAGGTCAAATGATCACTTTCATTAACCGAAAACTTCTCTCGCGCAGCATCAGCATCTTCAACGCGTTCCTTGGGACGATAAAATACACTTGGCACGCTCAGCATGCTAACAATGGTCAGCATCTCCGCTGAACACTTGTATTCGACTGATACGATGAGCATTTTGGCCATCGATGGCTCCATTGGAAACTCGGACATCTTCCGGCCGATCGGTGTAAGGTCCCCTGTGTTTGATAACGCTCCCAAAACCCAAAGTTGGTACATGGAGTTGAGGATATTTGCCTGTAGAGCTTGTGGGTATTCGAAATAAAAGAACACTAGCACAACGCAAACCTGTGGAGGAGGATCCATAAAATCAAATTCTAGCAAATTCTTTACCCCCAAAGACTTCAGCAGCAACACAGTGTTCGCCAAATTTGTGCGCTGGATCTCAGGAATATTAGTTTCAAACATTTCGTTCTGGAAGGCCATCTCGGTGTAGAGTCGGTAACAGAAGCTAGGATAAAAGCGGATTGTTAGTGTGCCAATGAAGGGTATGAGCACGAGGCACTCACCCACTGCCCGTTCGGCCGGCACGACCGGTGCGTTGATTAGCATTCGCTCGACTGATTGGAGTGATCTGCAAAGCATCCATCCCCACTTTTGGATTGTACACTTTTAATTTAGAATAGCCGGAATCAACGACATATAGGATCCCATCCACTGTTGAGCCATGACGCTGAGCTGCATACGCGTCGGAGAGGGCATGCACCACATACCAGTGAGAGATGTTTCAGCGATGTTCGTGGCAACAATAACCTTGCGACGACCATCGGGAGTAGCCTCAAAGATCTTAGCTTGCAAGTCTGCTGGCATCTGAGAATAAATGGGTAATACGGCGAGTGGAGCAGGATCATCAAGTTGTGACAACCGCTCTGAACGATGATGTTCTCAGCGGAGGTGAGACAAGGGTAAAAAAATGGGATATACCTTGTATGACTTGGCATGTAACCTCGATGTCTTCTTGGCCAGTCATGAAGACTAGGATATCTCCAGGGGGGAGCGAAAGATGAATTTGAAGGACTTGTTTGACAGCACTGTCCACATAGTCTTCGCAAGGACTTTTGCTGTGGAAAATCTCCACAGGAAACGTGCGACCAGGAATGGTGAATATGGGTGCATTTCCGTAGAAAGAAGAAAATTTTTCTGCGTTCATGGTGGCCGATGTCACGACGAGCTTCAGATCCCGTCGGCGTAAAAGAACTGTACAGGGGGAAATAAGTATCGTGTTGAAAAGCATGGGTTTATCGGGCTGACTCTTTTTCAGTAGTCCCATGAGCACATCAGTGCTTAGTGATCGTTCGTGAGCTTCATCTAAGATAATGACACTGTAGCGGTCAAGGTCGCCTTCATTTAGTGACTCTCGTAACAGTACGCCGTCGGTCATGTCTTTACGAAGAGCCCGATGAGCAAAGAATTAATGAAGAGAGAAAGCTTTACATTTGATAACAGTTGACTCGGTGGTCACATCCTCGAATCGGATGGCGTATCCGACAGTAGTCCCGAGCTTCACCTACATTATTCGTCAGACGGCTTCATAGTGACAGCCAAACCTCAACTTTACCTCCATTTCTTCACTGACTCGCTTCGCAACTGACATGGCAGCGACACGCCGGGGCTGGGTGCAGCCAACAATACCATACTGACAATAGCCGTCTTCGTACAAAAACTGAGCTAACTGGGTAGTCTTCCCTGATCCTGTCTCTCCCACCACCACAATAACTGGAGCACGATCAGACTGGGCTGGGAAATGAGCGCGTAGGTCTCTTACCTTGACTGTCTCTAATGGTGCGCATAAGATCCTCACGACAGGCAAAAGCAGGGAGATACTCCCTCTGCTCTTTGAGAGTCTTCGATCTCGTATGTGCCGATGTCGATGCCGAAGTTTTAAGGTGAGACGCAAACTTCGACTCGCCCCTGTAGTTGCCTTCTGCATTGCCATCCCTGCCTCCTATGGGGAGACAGAGTAAAAGAGACTTCGTGAATTGCTGTGCAGTGTACTTGGGAAAAACAATAAGACAAGGAACACACCTTCAGCTTCTGCATCAGCATCTTCATCCTTCACGCCCATGATGTTTCCGAGGGCGGTCCCGCCTAAAGAGGCTAACTTGGCAGCTGCCTTTTGCCGCTCGGCCTGCTCACGCTTCTCCTTCACCAATGCACTTCCCTTCTTGGCAAAGACCGCTAAATCAGATGTTGGATCGCGAATGGGATTGATGGGCTCGAGTTGTTTAGTATAAACAGTGCGCCCATCGAGGAATGGCGGTTTTAAATCGTGAACAATGACATGAACTGCGGCTTCAGATTCGTCTTCAAAGTCAAGGTCAACTTCAGCACGTTGAGCAACTCCCGATGTTAGCATTCGATTTGCTTCCCACAAATCGTTATCAGCGTTCTGGTTAATCCTAGTAAGCAAGGTCACGAAGCATTTACGGATCAACATACATATTGCGCTTGTCGGGCTGATATTCGTTTCTGCAACAATGTAACTATGACCATCACAAGAATGGGAATGTGCAGACGCACCACTCTTTTCGTTTGGAACTCGGCCTGCCTAATAGCTTCCAAGTCGTCGTATTGGGCAAGTGGGTTGTGTTCCTCGTCCCCAGCCTATGTAGGGTACTCAGTCAAAATCGCACATGTGCGTGGAGCCGTAACACTGACAAGTGTTCCTCCCTCGCTTCCCATATACCAATCCCGGTCAAGTTTAACCTGCTCTTCTTCCCATTCTCGTCCAGCGGTGAAGGAGACGTTATCCTCTTCATCACCATCGCCTCGCGAGACTCTGGGAGTGGGAGCATCCCATTTACGATCCCGTGCGCCACCCCAGCCGCTGTCGCCACCATCCATGCTACCGATTCTTGGTGTAGAATCCCATGCAACATTGGGGACGCGGACACTCGGAGCATCTCGCCCATTCCTAACAGGAGTGGGAGTTGGTGCATCCCAAGCCCGTCGATCACGTTCCCGTTCGGCACGATTGGATCTTTGCTTAAAGTCGCCAAGACCGCGTGGAGCATCAGGACCAGGCTCCTTGTGGGAGTGGGATGACAATCCACTATCGCCTGCAAGATGTTCAGTCTAAGCAACATTAGGTTTAGCAAACGATTCGTACCATGTACTTGGCCCCTCGTCCTTCGTCGCTCTTCAAGCTTCTGGCGAGCGGCCTCAGATAACCCACCATGGTGAGAAGGTGTATCTTGAACACGCTCACGGAGATTGGACTTCGATGCAGGAAGTGTTGGGACTGTTTATCCAGAAAGTCAGTATCGCGAGTTGTCACTACGGAAGACCAACCTTTGAACAGCCCCTTGTCTGAAGAGTCGCTTTCACCCAACTTCTGCTTCTTTCTGCTGATTTCTTCGGCGTTCACTTTGCGCTTCTCGACAGCTAGTTTGTCTAGTCCCAGGAGTGACTGCCTCGGGGTTGGTGGTTCTAATGGCTTTGCAGGAGTTTTAAACGTGTGTCGCTAGCTTGTATAGTTAGGTAAGCACCATGTATTTAATGCTATGCAAACATACAGCATCGCTGCGCTGCAGACCACCTTTCCTGATAGGCTCGGGCTCCAGGATATCACTATCCTCAACCATCATACCCTCAGGCGGAACGACTATATGGCCTGCCTTCTCCTGCCTATCGTGGCTGGTAATTTCCGAGTGAAGGTCCAGTAAGAACTGTCCCTTGAAATTTCCAAAACCACGCGCCGCTCCACAGCACATGCATTGGTAAAGCTGCCACGGTAGAGAGCTGTATATACTTACCAGAAAGGAACTTCTGGGCATCATTAGCGTTATTCTTCGCAATGTCAATGACTCGTTTCGCAAAGAGGTCATTGGGGTTGATGGAGTTTATTGCGCGGGACAATTTGATGGCTATTTTGTGAACAAACCCATCGTGTTGCCCATCCGAAGTACCACTTGTATTCTGTGTTGGCGATCGAGGCATACAATGAGAACAAAGAAATCCAGCTCGCGCCGAAGCTGACACTGACTTCGGTCACGAGAGGCCACAGGCACCGCCACCATCTCCATTCAGTAGTGTTCCTTGGACATGCCTGTTCGCCACAGCACTTCAAGACTGACTGGGACTGTGGCGGAACATCAATGGCTATGAACACAACGTGTAAGGAAAAGGTATGAGATGCTGGACAACACCATGCAATGATGACCCACGAAATGTAAACGAAGACGAAACAACAGCGGTCATCAATATTGTCGAGCATCTCATACCTTTGCCTTACACGTTGTCCTCATAGTCATTAATGTCCCACCAAAGTCCCAGTCAGTCTTGGAGTGCTGCGGCGACGCTCTTCGTTCTCATCCCTGGCATTTCACTTCCATTGTTATTTGGTCACTCGCTCATTTAACGCCCACCGCTTGCACCTCCGATCCGACTCTCGACTCTCGACTCAGCGTGTCCCATAATTGAACATCACCTGACGATGATAGGCGTCCCCTCCACGGCTTCCAATGCATCCTCAGACTCGCCGCCTGTTGGCCAATGCGCACATTACGGTCGCAAACTTTCTTGGCGAAGCAGGGGTCTGCAGGGTCGCAAGATGCGATGGAGATCATGTTACACTCGTCTTCAGAGGCGCATAAACCTCACTACGGGCTGGACCGATTATTGAGCGCGCAGTTCAATCCACAATGAGTACACTTGTCCCAAAATCTGGCTCCCACCGGCTTCCATTGGGGATCGAATATTCACAATATCCTTGGGGTGCAGGATCCGTTGCGGAGCCCCTAGCTTAGAGTTGTAGGGGCTGGAGATACACATTGAGCTATTATATTAGGGGATCATCATCAGCATCAAACCCATCGCCACAGGATTTGACCCAACTCCAATAGAGAGAAGATGCTCAGTAAAGAAAATAAGCACTTTGATGAAAGGATCGATGACGACGAAAGGAGCACACGGAGATATAAATCGAATGGATACATGGGGGGTGGGCAACTGGTAGGTCGGGCAGGGCAAAAGAATTTTCCCAAAGGGGTTACGTGGAAACGCACCCTACAAAAAAGATGAATGAGGAATTTGTGCCTTTTCAAAATTGTCCAAAGGTAGAACTCGCGGTTACCTGAGCCAGTATAACTCATATGCCAAATCATGGATTCAGGCCTGAGGGTGATGATAAAACTTCCAGGAAACGGGATAGTGGCCAAGACGACTGAGTAGAGGATGACGATAAAATGTTTCCATTCGGGAATCTTGCAGTTTCTCTACGGGCTTCTTGAACTTGGAGATTAGTCCGGGTGGAGCATTCTGGCGTTGTACCCACCACGGGTGCCCGGGGGAGGTGGCTTCGTCTGCGATGTTACTGCTAATCGAGTTTTGGCAATAGTGGAAGGCACCTCGTTTTCACTGCTGGGACTTGTGTCGCTGCTCCGACCTGAGGTGCTAACCATCTCGCGCCTCAGTTGAAGGAGTTTGTAAATTAACAACGATGAAAAAGGCTATTGAATGTGCAGATATGAATCAATGCCACTTGTGGAAGTGGGAGATGTGATATGTGAGTATTCGGATTTATAGATAATAAGGGGGAGAACATACGTTTCTTAATTGGGCCCGAAATGTAACCATGGACGTTGGACTTGTACCCTCATGCTGCGGTGACAAAAAATGGTCGACTTGAGAATACTACGAGATTATCCTACAAATACTCGACAGCGACAGTAACACTGAGGGGATGGTAGATGCGGCATGACCTATTCCATATGAGAACAGAGTCATGTTTGGGACACCGCAATATATGTCAGAAATGGGAAAGAAGTCAATGCAAATGCCTCTACCGCTGAAAGTTGAGTATTCCAACTTATTCGGAGCAGGGGGTAAAGTAGCTGTGAACGACGAGAAAGATACACCACAGCCCAGTTGCCAGGGACACTGTAGGTTTGCTTGCTGGTAGACCCTCGGTTGGCGGCCAAGGAGAGATGATGGTGAGGCCGTCACTTCGGCTGACCCCACCCTTGCCTTCTGTCGATACCCTAACCTTTTTTGCCCATCACGTAAATATCCAACGATCGGATTAACTATTAGTGTTTCCAAAGGGATTCAGAAGGGGGACATCTGGGGATACTCCCCATATGGGTTGGGTGCTCGCGAAATCTCATCCACGGAGTCATGTGTTTTGTCGCTGGCACGCGCTACCTCTCGTACAGTGCGCCACGAGGATCCCCTACACCAACCAAAAAACCCACATCCTGTATTGACGATCCCCTCATGTACGCCTTGATGTTTTTTGATGTGAGTGTTTTGTTTTGCTCTGTGTTTTGCTCTTCTTTCTCATCGGTCAAGGAGGTCTGGCTGTTTATATAGTCGTCATGTACTTAGCAGAATTGTCCGAAAATCTCACCCATGTCAATGATAGTACGGCATATGCCGATAGGCACAAATACGTACTTTAACATGAATTCATCCATCCACCACATGGGAGCGTGATGGCCGCTCCGCCGAAAAGTTATTACCCTGAAGCCGGCGACTGAGATCAGTTCCGTCGGGCACTCTAGATAACATTCTCCCCTTCATTTCCGGTTATTAGGTCATTCCAGTCTCATGGACATTTAGGCGACGTGCAGGAACTTGGAAGGCTCTTTGGCGATAGGTGTCTTGTCAATCTATCACCACGAGAGTTTCTTCTTGACTGCCACCTGAGGCTCTACCAGCGAGAGCAGGTCTGCGGTATATCTCTGATCAGGACTGGGTTGTGACATAAATCCAGGTACAATACCAACTTCGAATCCCATCGACGCCTTAAACCCAATCTCCGCCAACTCTCTTCGAGCCCGATGGACCCCGTTGGCCCGATTCTGGCCTGCTTGATGGAGGCAGCACTTTATGGTGCGTTTTCCACTCGTTTCCATCCTGCTTTCGCACAAATCCAGGGACTTTCTGATCAAGCGCCTTTCCTCCGTAGGGGCGTACGTCGCTCTTTTCTGTTGGAGTCTCTGGATTTCCAGCGGGAACAGCACTGTCCCTCGATTCCTACGCATAACATCTTTTGCTGCAGTTGCACTAGCTACAACCCATGTCGTGATTAACTTTCTTTGTTTATGGCCTTTTATGGATTATTTGGAGCAGTATGGTGATGTCGCTGCTTCGTACCTGAATTTGACTACGGTGGACCAGCCCGAATCTTTCTCGTGGTTGACGGCTGCTTTACCCCCTGCTCACAAAGAGTCGGTATACATAATTTTGGGGGACGTGATCTTTATTTCAACGGTAGAAACTTTCTCACTGATGTCTATTCCCATTTTTGACACATGTTGTGGTACCCTAACCGATTTATCAGGTTGTTTTGCATGACTTTGTTCTCATATGGAGGCTTCATGTGGCGTGGAACAGGACATACCTTATCTGTATCCCCTCAGTGATACTGTTGCTGGCGAGCGGTGGTGAGATAGCCTCCTAGTATTCTCAGGTTGGCAATTTCAAAACTGCTTTCTTTTTTGGCCATTGCAGCACTATCGTACGCAGCCGTAAGGAGCCCACAGAGTCCGGTCCCCATGATGTCAGTCCAGGCTCGGCTTCGAAACGTATGTTATATCATTCCCTCAGGCTATTCTTTACTCAGCTTCCACTGTACCATTATTGGCTTTGGAAATATTCCCCCCTACAGTGGCATTGCATTGCGATCTATACCGGCGCGTTCAACAACATTCTTACACCATCGCTGACAGTACACAAACTCCTCCAACTGAAGAGCGAGATAGCAAGCACCTCGACTTCGAGCAGTGACGCTACCCGTGACACAACGTCAGTAATCCCCACAGGAACCGATCTCCAAATGCAAGAAGCCCGTAGGGAAACTGAAAAAGACCTGAATGGAGCCATTCTTATCGTTATCTCTTACTCAGCCCTTTTCGTCATTATCCTGTCTCTAGGAAGTTTTTTCATTATCGTTATGCCTGAAAAAGCGATTTGGTATATGAGTTTACTGGCTCAGCTAACGGTGAGTTGGTTTTTCTCTTCCTCTTCGAGGGTATTTTGTCAGTGCATATGGACATTTCGAAACGGCATGAATTTCTGCTAATGCATTTCTTGTCTTTCTTTCATTTAGGGAGTGCTTCCAGTGTTACTTATGATCAATTCATGTTACAAGAAGAAGAGGACGCAAGGTTCTGCGTAACTTCTCCTGAGCATAGCCCAACCATACTGTTCATAATCAATAATCCGATGTGCACCAGTTCCTATCACAGTTCCAAGTGGCGGACTCTACGTAAGGCCCTACCAAGGACATGGACTGATAATGTCCACCAAAAGCACGCACACTCTCCTACCTGACTGGGCCGGGATTGCTGTCAGTCAGCGAATGTAAATATCAACTCGCGGGAGGGGCACTGTACTAGTTCAGGTACTAGTTTGCATTAAGGCCATTTGCCATATATAATGCAGACACCAGATCCCTTGTGGCAAAGCGGTTTGTCCGCTCCTATTTGGTGCGCTGTCGCAAGGTGTGGGTGTCCTGATATCCCGTTGTCATGAGCCAGCTTTTGCACGAGTCAGAGGCCTGACGGTTTGGGACGATTTAATAACCTAAAATCCAACGAAGGCCATTGAGCATGGGCTCGGCACTGAGTAGGGATGAGATTCAGCAGTACAGCGCAGCGACCAAATCAGATGATACCACACCTCCCCGCACAGCAACGGATGTGTGGGAAGGTGGGAGGATCGAGCACATAAGTCAACCGCCGAATTAATAACCAGCGGTAGCGAAAGCTCTGCGTGAGCCGACTGGAAGGGTGCTAAAGTGGTACATATTCACAATGGCGATTGGGAATCCCCCACTATGGCGTGTTTAGCATGTAAAGAATTGTGGGTGATCGGCCGCCCTGGCCTGGAGAACCCATTCACTTTCACAAGTAAAGTCTGATCATCCCGCGCAAAACTAGCTCTATCTCTAACTCTTTTGAATAGTGTTCTTCCTACTGGCACGAAGTTCCCAGGATCGCCGATGGCCTTTTGCATCAAACAACTTCAGGATTTTGAGCTAGCCGTAAACCTTTGCTCGAATAGTCGAGTGACGATATATAGCTCTGTGTTGAAGGACATTCATCCCAATGCAGCAATGCTGATAGCCTTGGAATCGCTTGCTCGCTTTGCTGGGTTTTAAAGCAATGAGATTTGTCCTTCAGAGGTTCCGCTGTACCAACTCTTGTCAGACAAGCTTCAACATTACAATGACAAGGAATAGCCGAATCACGCATGGCAACCAGGCTCAGAGCTTCGAAGACACTCCGGGGTCACACAGGTATCGCTCTAGGAAGTCGCTACAAGAAGAGGAACCAACTCTGTCGGCGAGGTTGAAAAGCGGGTTTGCATGTATTCACCTTCCTGCGAGTCTTGTTAGCAAAGTATGGAAACACCGGTGCAACAGAGTAATCAACAGTGGAAAATGTGTTAAAATCCAATGGGGCAGTATCAGTGCATTCGTTTATGTAGATATCGGCGTGGTTGGATGTTTTGTGTAAGCAGGTAGCGCCCTCGTCAACACCAACGATATTAACCCCTCTGGAGCATGCATGTCGCACATCGAAACAACCAATACTAGCCCAGACATACAATCGCTGATCCTAGCCAGCCAGCAAGCACGGGAATGCCCGAAATTGGCTTGGATCACTATGTCTCAGAGTCTATCGAATTTGAGGGGACGAAGGGAACATCATCGTAACCCCAAAGTTACGTAGCGGGTGTAGTGCCCAAAATGGGAATATTTCATGTGTCCGAGCGAAGCGCATGCACAACAGCACGAATGATAACATTTTTGGCGTTGCTGAGAAGTCCGTAGCTGGATATAGGGTATGGTGCAACCCCAATCTGAGAACGAGAAGACACTTTTGTTAAAAAAAATGAGCGTTCTGGTGATAAGATCAGGCCGTCGAGATATCCGATCGCGTCAAAATCCTCGATATTTATTAGGAATGGTGGGGGAGGTGGCAACGACTACGGAGCAGAGAGGCGAAGATTCGAGAAGACGCGCGGTGAGGGTGGGGGTATTAGGAAAACGACCACGTGTATGCAGGCAGGGAAGAAGCTCTCCATTTGCTTATGAAGGTCGGACTCAGGCAGCGGAGCATCTCAGTACCCACACCAAATGACTCCTCAAAGCTTCATGAGGGCGCTTGTATGAGATTCCGAGTGCAATCGAGTTAACACATGTAGACGGTCATTGGTAAGAGGTTCCCAAATCGAGCATCTCCAGTTGAAGATAATTTTGCGTGTACAGAAGACTCGATTTATAGCGGAGTGATCCGAATATATTGTCATATTGTCATATGGGAAAAGAAGATCCTGCACAGTGTGGTCCCAAATTTGCTACGGAGTAGCGGAATATCGACGTCCCACAGTTTATGGGCGCACGGACCCACAGCCGCCGATGATTGCCCACAATTCCTTTCTTGACTTTCCTGTTGATAGACGTCGTTGTAGGCTTAAAAGCGGCCACTGGATGCGACTTTTTCTTGCTCTCCTCAGTTCTACTTTCATGAACTGAGGTGAGGTCTATCTTTTGTACGCGCTTACTCGTTTACTGGCTGAGAGTTCGTGTATTTTGCTATAATAGCGCTCATCATTCGCGGGGTACACTAATAACATTTAGTTCTACTTTTGTGAACTGAGCACTCACAAGATCTGCTCACCGAGATTATTTTATCAGCAGGCGCAGATGACTGACCCTAATCTTCCGAATGCGAGGACGATCTTGGGCGCCTTGTATGAATACCTTCAACGTGATCGAAAGAAAGGTCCATCATACATATCGGTGCCCTAAATCGCAAGCACTGGTTTTTGCAATCCGCCGACCAAATGCTTGCAATTTACTGGGCTCAGGGCACCGATGGGACGAATCTTCCTAGCTTTGATCACGTTGAAGGTATTCATAACTAGAAGTTAATTACATGTAAGAGGATTGATGTCGTCTTCAGGAGTCCTCGCATTTGGACGATCGGGGTCATTAGGTGTTCTGCATCTGCACCCTAACAAGGCTGCGAGTTACTAAATCACAGCTGGATTGTCACCACTAAGAGTGCAGCCATCAGTTTTTTCGGGCTCACCAGCCTCTCGTCACGCTGACTGCACTAGCTTGCCCATCGTGCTAAATTTCAGAGCAGCGTGTGATGTACATCTCAAGAAACGGTTGGTAATAGGTAAAAGTACCGCCTGCCGCAACTGTTATGCCTTCCATCTGTTTGGCGGCCATATATAAGGACGCCAAGCGAAATTGGTCACTGGTCGATATATAACTAGCGCTCTGTCGTTATGCAGGCACGGAGAAGAGTAGCTGGGAATTTGGCCATCTCCACTGAATGGAAGAGGCGTCGTTGTCGATCATGCAAAGTATGTACATAATTCAATGGACAAATCTGAAGAAACTCCACAAAAAACTGCGGCCAGCTTGAGCATTATGCATGACCCAGATTTGTGAACCATTTACTGCGTTTCTGTGAGAATCTGTCCGATTAAAAGTGAAAGGTGTGTATGGCGAAATCCACCTCTCAGTCCAATTATAACAAAAGAACAACAAGTACGTGGTTCCTTTGATTCACGAGCCCCACCCAACACGGATTCCCACAACTGGAACACTTGCGAGAATGTCTGCATACATGAAAACGGGCGATCTCGGGCATTATGAACGAGATCAGCAAACTCCGCTACTACACAGCAAGGACATGACCAACACAAGGAACTTGCAGGGGAAGAGCAACCTCGCATGAACAGAAAGGAAGGTAAGCGCCATCTACTCAACCCCGGTAGTAGCCCGCAGTGTAGGTAATTCCTAAATCAAGTAACATTGGCGGGTTGTTGACACGGCTAGCCTCAATCATCGCCTGTATATTTGGGCATTCCAACGCTGGGTGACAAGCAATAGGCACAGCAAAGAATCGAAGGTTGACAGAAGTGGGAGAAAATGTAGGCGGAACTTCGGGAGGAATGGAATGCACGGAGAGAGAGATGTTCAAATTGAATTGAATAGATAACACAAGGTTGATAGGACGGGCAGGTGAACTTTCGCGGCAGAGAAAAGAAAGGACGATGGAGGTTATCGATGTTGAAGGAAAAAAATTTTTTCGGGCCATGTTCGGAAGGGGTTACAAAGAAGCCCGCATATTTGATTTCAGGTAACACGAGTTGATCGTGAGTAACACCGGAAATAGACCCTAAACAAGGAGTGGACGAGGAACGCAAAATTAGCCAAGGCGCATACGATTCCAGGAACGTCCAGAAATATCCATAATATTGACGAAACACCCTCTAAAAAGAGAAATGAAGATGGAACCCAGCTTACCGTAACCTGAGCCAGTAAAGTCATATGCCAGATCTTGAAATTAGGCTGAAGGGCGCTGACAAAACTTCCGGGAAGTAAGATACCCATGAAAATGACGGTGCAGATGATGACTGTATAAATGGTTCCGTTCAAGAATTTTGCAGTTTCTCTACGGGCCTCCTGAATTTGGAGTTCGGTTCGGGGGAGAGTCGCCGATGTTTTGCCACCGGCGGCCGGGGAAGGAGATACCGACGGCGTGGATAACTTCATCGATGATGTTGCCGCTGATTGAGTTTTGGGGACGGCAGAAGGCACTTCGTTCTCCTCGCTGGAACCAGTGTTATTGCTCCCAGCCGAGGCGGCCATCTCGCTTTTTAGTTGAAGTAGTTTGTAAACTAGCAGTGATGGAGTCATGGTGTTGTTGACTATGCAGAGATAGAGCGAGAGACAGCGCCACTGGGGGGTGGAGGCCGTATTCCCAATTCGAAGAATGGGAGTTAAGCAGCCGGGACTGAGGAGGAGGGTACAACTTACGTTTCGCAATCGATCCTGAACTGTCAGTACAGAAGCCAGACTTGGAGGATGCGTTATGGCAAAGAACCCTATTACTGCGGTGACAAAGAAGGAAGCAGATAAAGCGAGCGACCTAAGAATACCAGGAGGTTGTCTTACAGCTGGTCGTCGTTGCCAGGATCGTTGAGGGGGCACAGATGAGGTATGACTTATCCCAGGCCATGTGAAGCCTCCATATGAAAACAGTGTCATGTAAAATACCCTAATGAATCGTTTGGGGTAGGTCAGAAATGCGGGGAACAGCGGGAGAACAGCGGGAAAATCTTTACCGTCAATAGAAAGATCACATCTCTCAGAGTCGTGTATTTCGAGGGATTGGGAGCGTGCGGTAAAGTAAATGACGACCATGAGAGTTGATCTGTCGTGGTTAAATTCAAGTACGATGCGGCAACGTCGCCATACTTCTCCAAGTAATCCACAAAAGGCCACAAACACATGAAGCTGGTTGTGACATGAGCGGTGGATAAGGCTAGAGCGGCGAAAGATGTTATGCGTAGGAACCAAGGTACGCCGCCCCTGGGGGAAATGCAGAGGCTCCAACAGAATAAGACAGCATACGTTCCTACCGAGGAAAGACACTGGAGGATTAGGGAGCCCTGGATTGTGCAAGGTAGGTTAAAAGTGATTATAAAACGCACCAAGAAATGCTGCCCCCATCAAGCAGGCCAGAACCAGGCCAACAGGGTCCATCAACCGCGCAGGCATAAAGGGCAGATGAGGTGGGTGGAGCTTAAAGCGTCGATGGCGTTGGTGCCAATTGTACCTTAGTCAAATATGTACCGCAGGTTTGCTGAGACTGACAAAGGTCAAGAAGAGACACGGGATGATGGAGACAGTGTGGTTGGCTGACCACCTCCACCTCCATCCAGATTAGGGATGGTGCGCATTACGGAAAGTTCCAACAGACTCAAAGATCAATTGGTTTAAGATCGTTTCCATAAATGGCCTGATTATGTAATACCTCAATCAAATCACGTGTCTTGAGGCCATTAATTGATCGACTCGGACATCTGCCTGTTACGGTTATGCCGTAATACTAACGGATGACTCATGTTACATGTAGGTTAACAACCTCCATTAGTATAGACTTGTTATGGTGCTTGACAGCGCTTCTGTGTCTCCACGCAGCGCAACATCTGTGAATTACTTTTTGCAACACATGCCTTCCACTGCTGGCCAAACTGATGACGTGTTTGCATCCACCAAATTTCAAATAATCTCTCGCGCTTAATCTCGAGTGTTTGCACCCGAAGATCTGTCAAGGCAGTTGCATTGTGCACTGCTTGGGCCTACAAACTCAATTCAGAACGTCAAATGGCGGTGCTCACTAAAAGCTCTTTCCGCGTCTCTTTTCTATTTTGGTCATCAAGATGGTGGCACGATGTGCCTAACACATAAGCATGAAAAAGCGGTCATTCCTATAGAAATTCTGCTCTCCCCCTTCCATCAGCGCGCAGGATGTCTTGTTCGAAGCATGATGATTCCTGCTTCCACAACAACTTCAACTTGCGTGCTGGCCTTGTTGTGAGCTCCTTCCATCAAGTGCATGCTTGCTATTTGACATTCTTTGAAGCTTGTATCGGAGGTTGGCCTATTGTCTTGCGTCTTAGCATCTGCCCTCCTTTTTTACTCCCTGGTGAGCCCTTGACAGTTGGATCCACTCATGCACATCATTTATCGTTTCTTTGTCGCCTCCGACAGCAACAAGCATACAAGAACTATCGTGGCAGGGACGGTACACCAAATTCTAGCGCCGAGCCTTGGATACAGCCTATCTCAGTATTGTTTTTGTGCGCTATTTTCATAGATGTGATGTGAGTCCTTGTCGCAACACTATGAACAAGGCCACTCACACTCGCTGTCATTCGTTGGATCCTCTGCAGCGGTGGGGTAGGAAATATTCTGTCCGTCAGGTGGGCGTTCACAGGCGAAGTCGTTGAGGGGCCATACTGTACAGCACAGGCGGCCTTAAAGCAGATCGGGGGTAACGGCGTCGGTATGTAGACGTATCTTTCACCAAATGTCGACTTCCAATGACCCATCGATCACTAGCGTGGTTTACCATGGCCATTGCAATATTGACGTACCTTCAAGTGGTCCATTGGAGCTGGGTCGGCGAAAGGGGAGCAAAGATTTTTGCAACGGGATCCATTTGCTTCATTACCGTATTCATCATCTTGATTATTGCGATTCCCGCTTCGATTTTCCATCCATATTACGGTGAAGCTGGGTGAGAATTACATCTAATATCCCACATATGATTTAACCTTTGAGTCCTAGGCCGTGGTGCTGGATCCGTAATGGCAGCGGTGCCAGCCGCCA
Organism: Cantharellus anzutake; assembly: GCF_015039405.1. Classification (NCBI taxonomy): domain Eukaryota; kingdom Fungi; phylum Basidiomycota; class Agaricomycetes; order Cantharellales; family Hydnaceae; genus Cantharellus; species Cantharellus anzutake. Next base: position 6,126 of record NW_024067388.1, on the reverse strand, counting down.
GAAGTTACGATTCAGTAAGTCTTGGATACCTTTGCTGCCATGATGCCCTGCGAAACTGAGGCCCGGATTCGCAGCAACCCAATATGCCTCGGAGTGGCTAGCGATACTAGTTTCCATTGTCGCATATGGTGCGGTAGCGTACAAGTGGCTACACCAGGCATCTATTGATGCCAACTACGACCTCAAACGGGATGCGATTGCCATGGGATGGTATCCTATCGGTGAATACAACCATTACATAAGTTCTGCCCCTAACTGACTTATCATACTCCAGCTTATTGTGTCGTCGTTGCACCTCTATCTGCGGTTCGTTTCCGCCAGTTCAGTGGTCATCAATCAACCACTGCTGGTGAGATATTCCCTTCTGCCCTTATAGCTTCATGGGGAGCCATCAATGCCATTCTGTGGTATTCGACTGGTAGACGTTTCGGATTCTCCAACAAAGAGAGCACCTCCCCCAGCAGCACCTCGAACTTGAAGCTTGGTTCTCCTGAGGAATTTGAGATGATCGCTCAAGCGGCTCCCATCGATGGTGGAGCAATTGAAACGATTCCAATCCCGCCGACCTATGCAGAGCCCCCCAGAAGTAACACTCATTATGGTTAAGAGTCCCCATTGGAGATTACATGCTCGCATATATTCCGGGGGCTTCATTCTTGAATTTGTGGTTCAATAAGGAACCGCTATGTTGTCACCCATGTATATTATGTTTTGTAATCGTCCGGTCGATCTTTCCCTCTATTATTATAGTGACTCATTCCAAGGTTGAGTATGAATATTTGACACTAGCTGTCGAATCTGAACTCTTCCGCCTACATGGCCGCATATGGGCATATGGGAGTGTGTTCTTGCTTAGAATACAATATGAGCACCTCCCAATGTTTTACACATAGCATGGCTACATGGCCAAGTTTCAATCACTGTCGGCGAACATGTTCCAAAATCAGTAAGGGCGGGAGGTTAACACGTAATCCCTGGAAGATCGAAAGCATTACTACGTTCCTCCGGCCTTGCAAACCCCCTCCTCCTCGTCTTCATCTTCATCGAGCTGTAGAGTCTACCACGATATCAGCCTGGTTGAGGTACTAGGTACACTAGCACAGCCGTGAGATGATATTGTGCGGATGACTTGCTTCTTCCGTGCGAATGACTCATTCAAGATCGCAGAGCTCGAGGTGATCTGCGCCAGGTAATGGGTGGCAAAGAGCCGCATTATAAGCTTCGTCTGCCGTTCGATCACCCGGTGCTGCTTCCGTGGAATCCCGATGCGGGCGTGAAGGGCCAACGCGACAAGGGGTACCAAGTGACATCCTGTCAATAGAAGTTTTGGCCCAAATATATTTACTCCATGCGGCGACTGGACGTTGCTTACCGCCGCGAAAACATCTGCAATACGATTTGTTCTTGATCAGAAAAGTAGACTTAGGTCTATTACTGTGGTGTTGAAGCATGCTGCAATGCTCCCAAGTGAAGCGTCTAATGTCATAACTTGGATGCGAGGGCTCTCCTGAATTTTTTCTGTCAGTAGGCAGCCATGTTTTCGCGTGTGCATACCTTGTGTGTGCACTTGGCAATGCTTGATAAGACTTTATTGGATGGCGATCCTGAATATTCGTTAGCATTCGCTCTGAGTGGCCCATCGGGGTCATCTGTGTATGCTTGAGCGCGGCAGATGCTTATCCGGAGGTACCAGTGCAGTGCCTAGCGCTAGTGCACCAACTCCACTTGGTGATTGTGGGTTGAATATGGGGAAGTGACGGCGCTTCTGTATCATCATGCAAACACATCCAGCATCCACCGGTTGTCAGTGCTTCCGAATTTCCTTCATCACACACCGATATATGCCCTCTACTGCTGCTCTGCAGGCTGGACTGACGACGTGCTCGAAGTGCCAAGATGTTGTGCATGTGCTCCTGGCCCCACCAGATTTCAAATAACCTTTCCCGCTTATTTGAAGTGCTATATCTGGGGATCTGTTACGCGATTGGGTTGCGCACTGCCTGGGCGCCGACAAAATCAAATCAGAATGTCAAATGGCGATGCGCAGCTGGGTCGTCACAAAGCTCTTCTCTCTTTTTTGATCATCAAGATGGCGGTACAATGTACCTGACTCTGCATATGAAAGAGCAGTCATTCCTCTCAAAATTTTACGCTCCCCCCGTCAGCAAACAGGATGACCAGTAAATGTTCGAAGCATGATACCTCCGGCTTTAAGGACAACTTTAACTTGCGTGCTGGCCTTCTTGTGAGATCTTTTTATCGAATGCGCACTTGTTGTTTGACATTCCCTGAAGCTTATATCTGAAGCTGGCGTACTGTCTTTCATTCTGGCGTCTTCCCTCCTCGTTCACTCTCTGGTGAGTTGGATTCACTCGTGCACATCCGTTATCGTTTCTTCATCACTCCTAACAGAGACAAGTGTACAAGAACTATCGTGGCAGGAACAGCACATCAGGCCCCAGCACTGAGCCTTGGCTACAGCCCATCTCAATCTTGTTCTTGTGTGCTATTTTCCTAGATGTGATGTGAGCCCTGTCGCGTCCATATGAACAAGGCTACTCACACTTGCTGTCACTCGTTGGACCCTCTGCAGCTATGCGGTATCGAATATTCTGTCTATCAGGTGGGCCCTCTCAGGTGAAGTCATCGAGGGTTCGTACTGTACGACGCAGGCGGTCTTGAAGCAAATCGGGGGTAACGGCGTGGGTATGTAGACATATCTTTCACCGCATGTCGATTTCTAAAGACCCACCGATCGCTAGCGTGGTTTACCATGGCCATTGCAATATTGACGTACCTTCAAGTGGTCCATTGGAGCTGGTTCGGCGAAAGTGGTGCAAAAGTTTTTGCAGCAGGATCTATTTGCTTCATCATCATATTCATCTTCATGATCATTCTGGTTCCTGCTTCGACTGTTCATCCATATTATGGTAAATCCGGGTGAGAAATGCGTACGATATCCCATATGTAATTTAATCCCGTATCGCAGGTTGTGGTGCTGGATCGGTGTTGGTAAGGGTACCAGCCGCCAGAGGTTACGATATGGTAAGTCTGGGATACCTTCAATGCCCTGCGAAACTGAGTGGGGACTCGCAGCAACCCAATATGCCTGGGAATGGCTAGCGGTGTTGGTTTCCATTGTCTCGTATGGTGCGGTAGCATACAAGTGGCTACGTCAGGCATCTTCCGGTGCTGACTACGACCTTAAACGAGTCGCGATTGCCATGGGATGGTATCCTATTGGTGGGTACAATCATCACCATCACATAAGCTCCGCCTAGTTCTGACTGACTTCTCATATTTCAGCTTATTGTGTCGTTATTGCCCCTATATCTGTGGTTCGTTTCCGCCAGTTCAATGGGTATCATCCAACTGCTGCTGAGCAGATATTCCCTGCTGCCCTTCTTGCTTCATGGGGGCCATCAATGCCATTCTATGGTTTTTGACCGGCAGACGTTTCGGATTCTCGTCCAAGAAAAAGGACGACTACCCTAGCGTTCCCTTTCCGGGTTCGCAGCTTGACGAAACTGAGATGACTGCTCAAGCAACTTCTATTAGAACGGGCAATGTAGTTTACCATGACCGATTTGAAACTGTTCCGATCTTCCCCTAAACGTGGGGAGAGCCCCCTAGGAGTAGTGAGCATCGGGGTTAAATTCAATCCTCATAGTTCAAGTTGCCTCCCAGTCCCAGTGGGGGCCGCCTCGGACTTTTGCCTGTATGTTCACGGTCCATTAAACCGTCAACATAATTGTTACCAATTGTCGGGGGAGTGAGGTGAGAGGGTACACATTACGATTCTTGCTAGCAAATGCTGTATTCGCGTATCCTAATATGTACTATAGCGTTACGTTCTCGCCATCATGCTGACCAAGGCATGAGTCCAAATCTAGTGTGGAGCGAGTTTTTTTTTTGCTATATGGCCGAATAAACAAGGACCAGTTATATGGAATGCGGATAGAGGGATGTCACTCACAGGCTCGCTTTAGAACTATTGTTGTAATTAGCGCTTCATACCCGCGTCAGACCACCAAAGAATTCCATGTAAGTGCTGCAATAAATGATCGCATCGCAGGCAAAGCTTGTGATGGGATTTGTCCCAATTCTTTGCCACCCGTTAATTGACGTCCCCTTGGGGTATCGCTTCGAGCTTAGGTCTGCGATCTTTATTAACGCTTTATCGATATTTCGGCAACTCGCCCAACATCGTCTGGCCCAGCCCTCTCACTGCTGTGCGTGGCAAAGCACCTAGTGCCTAAACTCCAGAGATGGAAACGAGGCTAATATCGAGGCAAAACGTGCTGGACTCTGTAGCTCGGTGAGGGGGTACAGAGAGGGACGTCACAATTCCACGACGCATTCTTCCAGGGATTACGAGTCCAGCATGGTTGTCATAAGATATGGATCCCACTCGGCCTCCAGCGCCAGTCGCATTGGCGGGGGCTTAACGCATGCCTTTTTTTTATTAATATTGTCAGTGAATGTCCTCTGGCAAGACCCCAACATCTACAGCGTTTGAATGGAAGGAGCCTGCAAACCAGGAGGGATGAAGTGAGAAGGTTGCTGAGATAGACCGGGAGGCGACGCCACTGTGGGTTATGTTTTCCTTCGGAGGGAGCCTGTTTCCAATCATTCGACCCAAGTAAGGACTATCAAGGAAGGGAGAAACGACTTACGCCTCGCAATCGAGCCTGAAAGGACATGCGGGTGCGTTATGAACAAGCGCCCCGATACTGCAGTGACAACAGGCAAGAAAGGCGAAAACCGCCAACCCGAGAATACCATGCTGCTGCTTTGACATCACTGGCGAGACACAGATCTATCCCCCGCCATGTGAAGCCTCTATATGGGACCCAGTCATGTAAATACCCTAGCGAATCGTTCAGGACACCATAACATCACCCCAAGAAACAGAAAGAAATTCTGTTGAAACGAAGAACCCATCCCTCAAAGCCGTGTGTTTTGACGCATATAGGGCATTGGGGTAATTTGGTCTTCGAAGACGAGCGGGACTCAGGTTCATGAGCGAAGCAGCAGCGTCGTCATACTTGTCCAGGTAATCCATAAACAAACGAAGTTACAGTAATCGGGAGATAAATCGTAGATGGCACTATGGCAGCGGAAAGGTGTTATGCGTCAGAACGTTGCTCCTGCAGTGACTTTGTGCCAAGGCAGGACGGAAAACGCATCATAACTGAGTGCTATCCCCCCGCAAAGGTGGCCAAGCAGGACAGAATCGAGCCAAATGGGGTCCGTCAGCAGTATAGTGAAAGGCTTGGAGGGAGTCGGTGAAGAATGGGTTGAAAAGCGCGCGGATGTGAACTACCGATGTTGGTTCGAATTCTACCTGGACTAAGTATACCACAACCCGGCTCCTTAGCAGTCAGAGACGGGCCCGCAGATTTGCTCCACTGGCAGAGCCTCCTCGCGGTCAAGCAGAAACGTCCTATCACCCTCTATTTCAATAGAGGCTGGTAACCTGCCTACCTCGTGATTTCGCAGCGCGTACACGAGGGGCTTCCCATGATGATGGGCTAAGGGCTAACAGAAATCAGAACCTTCCGTTGCAAAGATAATTACATATTTGAAACCGGATAAGCTAAAGCTCTTGTCAATGCCCGATGATCGATCTGGAGCGTCGGCATCACCGATCGAAGTAAATGAGCGCAATTAAACGAAACTGATTCTTCCGCTATCTATTGCCAAGCAAGTCGCTGGCAGGTTCCTTCAAACATGAAACTGTCTACTCTTGTTCTTAGTGATGAAGAACGGGGGTCTACACCAACCCAATTTTTTGTGTACGATACAAATTCCTACGCACTTTCGATAGTTCGCTTCCAGGCCTTGATGAACATCAGTTCCAAGGAAACATATATATCCCAAAGCCTCCGCGAAAACATCTTCACACGGGAAATGGTGCAAGGGAGATGGACCTTGCTGTTACTTTCAGAGATTTGAACTCTTGTCTACGCTGTCCATGTAACGCAATAGGGAGTTCATCTTAGATCGAGCGCTACTGGCATATCCGCCTCCCTAAAAGCAGTGAATCCGAACTCCTTTCACTGTGCCTCATCTTTCAGACTCACCCCAAACACCAGCATATGGTTCAAGTAATGGAATAATTCA
>NW_024067387.1:0-39125 GCF_015039405.1 Cantharellus anzutake | reverse complement strand
ATCATTTCTCAGCGGGACTTGATAGCCAAGATGCAGCAAGCCTCCGCAAGTCAGAGCATCTGGAAATCGAGGAGAAGTATCCAGACAGGGCGGACGAAGCAAAAGCCTTTTATGACAAAGTTCTCATGCATTACGGAGACATTATTTTGTCTAAGAGAGAGACCCAACCTAATGAAAGCGTCATATCCATCCCTGGCCATCGACTTCCGATCCCTCCGACTCCTCCGCTCTACCTCCACTCCTTCTTCACTAACCTTGGAGCTCCCGCATTCTGCAATCCCCTCGGTACCCCTCGATGGTCACCACCCCCTCCTTTCAATTTATTACCTATGCCACGGAGCCCCGAAGGCTTCCGGACAGCTCCAACGTCCGCTAGCGCACTCCCACCTCTGCTGGGCAATACACTCGCTTGCCCTGCAGAGCCCACCTTCAGGCCTATCCCTCTCCGTTTCTGGGTTATTGCCTGCCTTTCTGTTAACCCTGTAACCTGACTTGTCGGTAATATTCAATCGGCTAATGTTTAACCCTGTTAGCTCCACTCCACTCAGCTCCGCCATTTGCGGACCCGCCCTCGCTGTAACTATATATACTCAACTTGTACATAGGTTACACTTCAGTAATAAAATCGACTAGAGTTTATCCCCCTTCGGTTCTGGTTGCCAGCTTTGTAAGTTAGGGCACGGACGTGTTACTTGGCACAGTGCTCCTGGCACAAGTCGCTGAGGCCGAAGCCCTCTGCCATGGAGACACTCCTTCATCTCAACCTGGTCTCTGACAGAAAGTCTCCACCTGCTTCAGAAAATGACAGGAAATATGCAGCACAGGTGAAGTAGATTGAGTGGAGCAGTTATAGAAATCAATCTAACTACATGTTGTCATGATAGGTCTGCACACTTAGTTCCACCCATCCCATTGCGTCACTGTAGTGGGATTTGTAGCGGATGAGACCATCCCCCCGGAACAGTCCACAGTAGCTTTCACCAGCTCACCGATTATGGCAGAAATGGTGAAGGCTATGGGTCTGCCACTCACCGAGGATGCAGCCCTTGCCATAAGAAATCTGTATGACGGCATAAAGGCTTTCAGGTATGCAGCGCAAGCACAGGAAAGTGCAGATAGCTTACTCGTAATTCTTTTAGCCCATACCAACCCGATATCAGCAAACAGAGGTATGAGCACCTCGTCCTCATGGTCCCCATCAGCTGAAATTACTGCAGAAGCTTCCTTCGTCATCTTCATGCCTTCACGAACCCGGACAAGTCCAACAATGAGGAGTTTGGTGCATCAGGCCTGATGAAGTCTGTTGTAGCAACTGCCAGGAAAAGTGTCCATTTCCATGATAGCCTGGACAAATACCTGACAGTGAAGATGGAGGCCATGGACGAAAACAACATCGATTATCATACACCGATATTGAAAAGGAAAGACGGCCTTGCCATGGCAGACAAGTCATATGGCCCACATAGCCGACGCCACACTGAGGCTGCTGTGCAGCCTAAAACAATGATATGTACGTCCTACTTTGACAGAGCACTTCACATTGCCTATCTGATATCTGGTGTCAGAGGAGGCAACATGTGTAAGCGAGCTCAGGACCGACTGGAGGGTTGCAAACATACTTCCATTCTTACTTGAGCATCATCTCCATTTTGCTGGCTGGCATCGTGGCATCCGACATTTGAACGAGTCGCTCCCTTGTGATTGGACCCCATGTGAGTCTGCTCAGGGTATGATGCAGCTCTACCACTCCGACCCTGAACAGAAATTGAGAATCGAGACAATGACAGAAGGTAAGGGAATGTCAGTGAAGTTCCAAAGGGCACAGCTGATGGGTTACGACTCACCAGAGGAGTATGAGAAGCGTGAGGTGCTCCATTACGCACCTGATGCAAATGGGAGTGTTGGCAAATACATGCTACCGAAAATGAGGTGAGGAGGGCAGTTGCCAAAGCTGCGCTCACCATGGCACGACCTAGGAAACGCAAGGCAGACTTACCAGACTCACCGGAAGGGAATACAGTCAGAGACAGTAAGATAGAGTCTCCATCTCCCAAGCGAGTTAGGAAGAAGTCCAAAGCCACCCACATGCGTGCTCCAGCAAAGGCCAAGCCTCCTCGCATGGTTCCTGGGAACAACAGTCAGGTGAATGAAGCTAGACTGCCACAGAATAAGGCGGTATGACCACAGGGTGATGACGTGGTATCGGGGACACCGGATAATGACTCACCTGTATCCAGCGGGTCATTGTCACGATACTCCCTTCAAGGATAGAGCCGCTCGACTTGTTGAAGCGAAGGCCACTCACACGCATGCTTTAGCAAAGGCCAAGCCCCCTCGCATGAGGCCCGGGAACAGCAGTCAGGTGGACAGAGCCAGACTGCCACAGAATGAGGTGACAGGAGCACAGGAGGATGAGGTGGTACCAGAGACAGTGTCACCGAGTAACAGCTCACCTTTATCAAGCAGGTCCTTATCACCAATACTCCCTTCAAAAATAGAGCCGCTCAACCTGCCCATGTTCTCACTGGAAGTACGCTCCAGATCCCAACCAGAACGCAAGCTGCAACTCACTGACATCCCGCAAAATGATGTCTTCACAGAATGAACTAGCAAAACGGTTCCAGAATCGCATACCTCAATGGTTATCCCTCCTATTGGGTTGATTCATCCAACCCCCAACAGCACTCCAGCTAGAGGGCAATCGATGTCAGGATCAAATAATAATGGGATTACGTATCTCACTGTGAACGAAGGGCCAACACCCTGGGCACGCTCGGAGACACCATCTTCCACAACAAGCACGGGTGGTGAGCCTGCCACCTTTGACACCTTGTTCAAATGTGCATGACACTCGGTGTGGCGAGCTGCACTGAAAATTCTGCCAGGTTCATTCGGAGGCGCTATTGAAAGGAAATGTCAAATGCTTGGTGGAGATCGACATCATTAAACTGCCATCGACAAGAAGGTACCACCTCCTGAAACCTTGGACACAGCTCAGCACTGGGAAATCGTTAGGGACGTTGGAGATGAGCTTCGTGGTAAAGGTGCCGATGTAGGAAGACTTGCCAGGGCCATGGCAAAATTGCTTGATACCGACGAAGTTAGTGACAAGAAAGATGAGGTTTTGAACATGTGGATCCAGATGTTGCCTGGTTGAAGGATAGCCCAACATTACGCTAATCGCTAAAAGCGTGAATAGATATTATTTACAATGGAGGTATCACACAGGTCATTATTTAACTCATAGCACGCAACTTGTAAGCTTGACAAATGTAAGATGGATACTGTAAATGTGAACACAAATACAGAGCGGTCCGAGTTACAGAGAGGGCGATACACCAGCCCAAGAGTCGCAATACGAGTTACCACATGCTGACGTCTGTATAAGTCCGTTTCACACTGCAGTAAATAAGAACATATGCTTTGCATAGTGAGAATCAAGAACAGGGTGCAGGTGCTACAAATGGTAGACCATGTATGAAACGTATGAACGGCGGCCACAACCCCCTCCTGCATAATGTTACATGTCTCTCCAACTACAACCCCTGTAGTTCCTCCACAGTCAGCTTGTTTAGGGGAGCAGGTGGATTCTCCACCACTTTGAGTGTAAAGAGGCCAGTTTTTGGCTGCCAACGAATGGACTCAAACTCCTCTTGAGAGGTTCCCTGACCTCTTCAGCATCTCGTTTGTTCGTAGTTCGATGCCCTCAAAAAGTTGCCTTGCAGAACGGCAATGAAACGAACGACACCAGGATAGATAGAACCCTCTGAGGGGTAGATTTGTTGATGGAATGTGCGTTTGAAGCGGCGAAGGTGACAAAGGATAAGGCAGAAACGAAGGAGAGCAAAACGTTCCTCTTCGCTCAACTCAAAGGGCCCGCACAGGCACATCTTTTCGAGCACATCTTGTTTGAAGGTCACCTCAACCACTTTGAACGGTAAACATCCTTGGCTGGACATTGTTGTCAATCCGGAAGCGATTGTATTCAAAGAGGTCTTGGGAGTACATCCGGGTCCACAGCTCCGTTGTCTCAGTTGGCAAGGTGTCTGGGCCTTGAGGGATTAGCGGGGCAGGTGCATGGTCCAAGAGAGTCTGGATCATGGTTTGGTTGAGCCGCAAGAAAAGACCTCACCAACAAATCCAAGCTCATATACCCCAATGTATCCGCTGGGTGTATAGTCATGCATGGCAATATTTCTGATAGTCGCACCTGGGAATCTTGCTTGGAGGTATCGCCTGAGACTGTGAGCACTGTCTTGTGTCTTGCAGAGTAGGTTGAGACAGTGTGTCGACCCATCCCAGCCGTCCACTTTCTGATTCACTGTTGGGGCATGGACTTCACGATAGGCAAGAACCCCCCACTGCTTCACTGCATCCAGATCACACGTAGCTCCAGTACCGGGCCTGACAGGTGTATGGATATACCTAGCCAAGTGTCGGTGGTGGCAGGGCCAGTGGCAGATGACAAGGGAACACTGATAACAGGCACCATTTGGATGGATGATGGAAGGGGGTGTTGAGGGTGGTAGTACGAGAAAGGGATTTTGACAAATGCTGCCATGAGTGGAGCGTGTGTGCCAATGGGGAATGGGATTCTCATGTTCTTCCATTTCCTGCCTTCCAAGGCTGTACTACGATGCAGACCCTCTTCATATTTCAACCCAAGCCAGACTCCCTGAAGGATGTTCTTCATCATGCTGGAGAAGCATTCGAAGGAAGTAGGATCTCCGTTGGGGGCAAGCGCTTGGAGGCATTGCTCCATGACAAAGTGCTGGGCAGAGTGATGTCATTCGGGGCCACAAACAAGAATTGCTGTGGGTGGGTATGTGTAGCGGTTGCCATAACAACAAAGTCAAATCCTACAACAATGTCCCCCTTCACAGCACCTTTTGGATCCTTGGACTCAGCGCAGTTCCATATCTCCCATTGAAGAGCAAGCTCCGCCACCTGGTCAAGTAAAGGTGGACATGACCGAGACACTGCAAAGCATTTCTCGCCATACTCCACCCTCCAATGGGGAACCCCCCACCTTTCCAGAGTGAGGGCGAAGGCCAAGGCAGAGGCACTAAGGGTGGGGTCATGGACCTCAGCGTGAATGCCCTCTGAGGCGTCAAAGATGGTCCCAAGGACTAACTCTTGAACTGGCCATGTCGGAAGTTCCACACCACCCAATATGGCACATGCATCAAGAGAAACGAGGTAGCAATAGCGAAGATGCCCTCATAGCTCTCCAATCCAGCGTTCAATATCGATAACGGTGTCATGATGGTAGTTTTCAGATTCCGCAATCATCCGGGAGTGGAACAGCTTGTCAAGGTAGACTTCTGACTCGCGCTTGAGTATAGCCATAATTTCATGGTGAGAGGGAAGGATTTCTGCATGGCAGAGATGGGAGACTACGTCTTGAACATGGCGAAGAAGTTGCTTTACCGTGGACTGCGTGCCAATGATCTTCTCCCTCCACTCAGATGTTGGAAGCCACTTCAGACCATCGGGAGAACGAAGTAGATCGATGTTAAGGATTGGCAGCGGAATGTACTGGAAGGGGCGATGATGCTCAATGAGCGCAAGGTGTGGGCGGAGTGGATCATAGCTAACCGGTCGCTGGGAAGTGTCCATGAACTCGCAGTGTTTTGGAGAGACGTTCAAGAGACTTGTCTTTGCCGAAGGTGCGGCACGCACCCAGGAGGCGTATGATCCATTGTAGGGGCAGAAGTATTTGTCCCCACAATGCGGATCGGTGTCTGACGATAAGCTCGGTTGACAGTGCCTTCTAAGATATCGTCTCCAGATTAGACGGAAACGACCCCACAGAGGAAAAGAGCAGACAGCTTACCAGATAATTCCGTTCTCCACTTCTTTACATGGTCTCCAGCTTCAGGAGTAGGGGAGAGTGGCCAAACGGGTAAAGGAGGTGCACCTGTGGATATCACCATGCAGTGTGAGAATAACAGACAAAACACTCCTGTATACACCTTGCATACCTCGAATGATCATGGCATTGCTGAGAAGAGATATTGTCCCTCCATCCTGCACCACGATTTGCTCGACTGAAGTGAAGTGTGTGATATCCGGCAGTGCTGCCCCCCGGCCTCGATGGTGGCTCATAGGAGGATGGCAGAGGAAGTGGGGGAGGCAAGGATTCTCGTTGGGGGTGGGAGATTGGGGCCAAGGTATGGGAGGATGGGGTTCAGGCTTCACCAAACTGAATGACTCCCATGGGAGGATGTGAAGGAAAGCGATGACGCTCTGGTGCAGTTGTACGGTGATCCGGTCCATAGGGCCACCGGTCTAGTGGTCTATGGAACAAAAGGAATAAGATGCCCCTCGTTCTGTTGAACGAGGGCGTTGGAGAGGTAAAGGGCTTTGGCGACACCACGACCTTGCCTGGTGTTTGTCATATCCATGCATACCCGATCCCGACCCGACTCCTGGACCTCCTCCTTCACCACCTCCGGAGTCCTACCCTACTGCTGTCCGTTCCGATATTCACTTTCGGTCCTGGCACCACACCTCCTCTCACCTCCCATGCCACCTCCACTCCTCCATCCCTCTCCTGTCCTATCTCCATCCGCTCCGATACCCACCTCGGACTGAACACCACCCCTCTCGCCACCCTCCTACTACTCCTCCTCCCACTCCTCCACTTCCTTCCCATAACACCTCCACCCTTCCATCATCCTCCTACTCTTCTCCCATCTGCTCCAATACTCACCTTCAGACCTGACTCCTCTCCTCTCCTCCACACCTTCCCTCCTTCCTCCTTCCTCTCTCTTCCCTCTGGCCCTCTTCCGTCGACCCCCTGCCAAGTTACGACCTTCCGCTGCTGTCCCGTACTTCGTACTCGGACACCGCTCATACCTTTGCTCCGAGCCTCCATCATAGTTCCTACCTCGGACTTTGACTCCACCTCAGTCTTAGTCCATTGCATTGGTGACCTCATACTACATAAACACCATTGCCAATATTCCTCGGACTTTCAACCCTGCCTCCATAACCTCCGTAAGCTCTGCAACCCCTGAGCTCCACGGATCATCTTTGGCACTTTCGCCACTTGTAATGTATCTCTCGTGTTTTCCCCTCATCCCTATTTGGACTGCTGCTTCTTCCCATTCTAGCCAGTGGGTCATCATCCCCACTTCCCCTCATCCTCCTGCCCCTCTGGGCCTCGCCCTCCTTACCTCCTTTCGGACGTACCACAGGTTCTGCCTTATGACCTTCGGTACCGCTCCGCTTCTGTCATCCCTTTGTTCCTGTTTGGACGCCTTCATTCCGATTCGGATCCCCTTTGTTTCCTCGTGCTTTCACCCTCGCCATTATATATATTGGCGCTTGTACATACTGTTTTAGGCTTAGTCTAAAATCGACCTGAAATGCCCCCTAGAGACTTCCTGCTCACCTACTGTGAAATTAAGGACCAAATGGACAAACAGCAATGGCACAGCGCTCCGCTTGAGTCGCTGAGGCCAAGGTCCCTCCTTGCTAAGTCTCCAGTCCCCCTCCGGAATCGTCTGCCCTCACCCAGTTCTAACAGTGTTTGGAAGTCTCTGGACACAGTGAATGCCCCCTCCCACTGCACCAAGAGTGGAAGGGGGAGGTGTGCAGCAACGGCGACTCATGGGGGTTTCGCATTTCTGAGGCTGATGTGGAAGAATCTTCCGCTTCCTCACGTCCCAATCATTTTCACTATAGAACTCTTCTGGATCGGATGAGATGCCATCATCATCTTCCGGGCGTCGAAATGGATGGCCATTGAATTGCAGCAGGATATACCCATCTTGGATGAAAGTGCATAGACAAAAGAACCGAACTGCCCCAGGAGGGTATGGGTCCAGCAGGCTCGAAACGTTCGATAACGGAAATCAGCGAATGCAGAGGCAAGCTCATGCAATACACTACACCTATTGATCCTGACGTCCCATGTGAGATATTCTCTGCAAGGTGCTGCTCCAGTGCTGCACACAGACACATTCAGCGATGGCCTGATTGGTGTCCATTGTTGCCCTCTTCATAGCTTTTGACCATTTTGACGGGTCTAGTCGCCTGATGAAGACTTCACCCAAGGTCTTTCCTACAGTCCAGCCTTCTTTTCCACCGGGATATGGGAAAGGGATGGGCTCGGGTGACGGCATTGGCGGAGGCATGGGGTGAACAAAACACCGCAAATACCGCACGCCCCATTGGGAAATTGGTCATACTCTGGCAGGAAAAGTTCGGGCTCAGCTTGTATACATGAATTAATGGCTTCTTGAAGCAGTGCTTGACTAGGGTGGGTGAGGGACTCGGAAGGAAGGAAGAATATTTCGAACACAGCATGGTAATAATGAACTGAGTAGTAACAATAGCTTGCTCCATTCAAATGTCCCATGCAGCGAGTGATCGACAACAGGACTAACCACTTCCTCCACCCATGCAATCCGCACCTGTCCCGAAAGGAGGCGCAAGGGGCGTCGGCCCATCCCAGGCAAGTGATTCAAGTGCAAATATAGAACACGCCATCAGGATTTAATCTCCATCCTTGGCAAAGGCGATTGTTTGGGACAGGAATAGGCGAGGTTCTGACGTCCCCAAAGCTCATGCTTGCAAATCTGTACGCTACTGACTTTGTGATTGGGGAGTAATGACAATGGAATAGAAGTTAACACTGGGGTCTATGAGCTCCATGAGGAGGATTGGGGAGGGCGATAGGACGTCTGCAGGCGGTTGGACCAATATGCTACCTGAGCAGTGAGGGAAGTTTAAGATCGGAACGACGAGGCTCACAGTGTCGATGGCCTGGCAGGGCCCAAGGTTTACCAATACCTGAGGCACAGAAGAAGCAGACGACGGGGGGAAGATAAATGGAGCAGAGAGAAACGGCGAGATGTGCACCCTGGTACTGCTGCCTGTGGGAACTCCACACGACCTGAGTCCTTGGATCGATAACGGGTTCACTGGTGTCCGAGGCACAGAACGAAGCAGAGAAAAAGGAAGAGAAACGGAGCAGAGAAACGGCGAGACCTGTCGCACCCTGGTATTGCAGCGTGTAAGAACTCCACAAGACCTGGGTGTTTAGATCTGCGATCGATTGATATCTCTGGAGTGGCAGGGGGACACTAGGGCCCTCCGCTTTCCAGAAACGTCACGGTCCTGAATGGAGCAGTACTGGGATGGTGGCAGGTTCTGATGTTGCTATTTCGACACAGATTTAAATGAGTGTTGTAGAAAGGATAATGAGAATTGACACTCACTGGAGTTTACCCCCGTTCCGCTAAAGCTGAGAAGCCCATGTGTAGTGCATTGTGCAAAAGCAAAGTTTTATCAGTTCAATCGTTCAGACAAACGAACGAAAGGTGAACAGCACTTACATTGAAACAAACGTAGGCTACCTCAACGCTGCTGGAGCGAGGAAGGATACCCACCATTTGCGTTGTAATTGTGTGGCCGTCGTTCAACGATGAGAGTGTTGGAGATCCAACACCACAAGTGCCACAGGGTAGAAATTATTAGCAATGTTCAGCGGTAAAATTCAGTGACACCAGAGTATGCTGACCTTTGATCATGAGGCAAATGGGTTCGCTATCGTGGTGATGCTGCTCGAACAGAGAACACGGAGGTGTTGTATAATGTATTGGCTTGTCACACTTCCACTTAATCCTTACATGACCTGTCATGAATAATCCCCAGGTGCTACCAGCCCCTTCTGGTGGGTCGCTGGCAACTGAAACAATGTATCACAGGGCACCAATACTGTCTCTGCCGATTTCGAGGAGAAATGTGGTCATGGACGTCCTCAATTGTACTCAACAGCAGATGAGCACCGGGTGGCTAATACACTTCAACAGCGCAATCGTCGGGCAAAACTCAGAGAGTACGAGATCAATATGGATTATATTGGATAGTATACGTTGGCTAACATGGCACCGAATAAAGAGAGATGGGACCCACACCCGGTTCCCTACCTGCTGCACCCTCAGAGCCAGCATCTGCTCCCCATTCAATGACCTCTCAGGCACTCAGGGGGTAAGACGCCATGACGACTAGACTACAGGTAAGGTGAGGTACTAAGAAATTTAAAAACAGGGGATCGGTGCAGTGCCACTGCTCATGCCCCCAAGTGTCAGGCGTCCAAGAGCGTTACAGACACCTGATGAAGATGATCCACTCTCAGCCCTCGAGCATTTGCCTGCCATCGGAGAGACTTCAGAGTGTTCATATTGTGAGGTCAACTTAACCGACTATCTAAGGCTTGCGGTGAGATGCAAGGAGTTGGAGGATGAAGTTCAGAGGCTCAGAGCTCAATGGATTCACACAAAGAATAACCTTAGTTACTTTCATGAGGGCCAATCTTGTACATATTGGGACGTCACTAATCAGAACCGTCAAGTGTGCGTGCAGAAAAGTAAATTATGGACATATTCCATGGGCTGTTACATGCAGAAGTTGACTACCGACTCATTCCATGCACTGCTGGAGGAGGGGGGAAGGAAAGGCACATGGTGGACATCGTAAATGCTGAGGTACAAATTTAGGCTCCCAATCACGGGTAGGCAGCATGCAGTATCTACCTCACATTGCAACTGCTGGAAGTGCTTGGGGTACAACCATTCATTGAATCGTCGTGTTCTATAGTTTCTCTGCTGCAGCGCTGCCCTTGTCTATAATGTGAACAGCCTTATCCTTCCATGGAAGCAACAGTGGTTCCTTCACAAAGAAACGCAAACTGGTATCTCCGCCTGGGCCCACCACCTTCCTCAACTTCCTGTTGCATCTCGTTTGGCGTTCGACTCACCTCTATGCTCAGTATGAGCTTGGGTCCATGCATAGGACACCAGCAGCGACCCAGGATCGGGAATGCTGACCCCTGGAATATCTGTAAATGCACATCTTCACTTGTCTTCAGCATGCACACTGACAGCCACCTCGAAAATTCTGCCAGTTCGTTCGGAGGTGCTATTGAAAGAAAATTTCAAATGCTTGGTGGAGATCGACATCATTAAACTGCACATCGACAAGAAGGTACCACCTCCTTAAACCTTGGACAGCTCAGCACTGGGAAATTGTTAGGGACGTTGGAGATGAGCTTCGTGGTAAGGGTGCCAATGTAGAAGACTTGCCGGGACATGGTAAAATTGCTTGATACCGACGAAGTTAGTAACGAGAAAGATGAGGTTTTGAACATGTGGATCCAGATGTTGCCTGGTTGGAGGATAGCCCAACATCGCGCTAATAGCTAAAAGCGGGTAGTATTCCCCGATGTGTGCATGTCCGAAACTGGATTAGTCTGCTAAAGGTTTTTCGGTCTAGTGACTTAAAACCTCAGGGTGAGTCTGAGTGTTGGGGCGATATGGTTCGCTAGATGGAATCCGGAGCTGGGGGGATCGGGTGCGTTGACGATCATGCCTTCCACGCTTCTTCCATCTCTGCTCTGTGTAGGCTCTCTACATATGCGAGTGAGTGGTAACCTGGCCTGTCTGTTCTAATGTGGGCACTTTCCTTTGTTAGCTCATCTGCACGTTGCTTCCTATAGCGCCGTTCCCTTCGAAGACGATATCGCCTGCTGAGTACCCTACTACGCGTAGCCTGACTCTCTGGCATCTTCATCTGTCTTGGACCCATCGGAGTAGACGAAGAGGAAGTCCGGGTCGTCTTCGTGTTCCGTGACGAACTCCAAGTGATCACCGTTCCAGGGGATGGACCTGGGATGTTCTCCAGGATGTAGACTCTCACACACTGCATCTCTGATGTCTCTGATGTAAATCTTCCGTGAAGAAATTAAGATCAATGGGGTATGTCATTTGGGGGAACTAGATACGAGTTCAGAACCAAGTGTACAGGGAATGCCTACTAGTCACTTAAATCTATTTGTTCTTGTTCACTCTCCATCACTATTGGAGCGTCCGTGGGGTCGATCTCAAGTTGGGCATAATTGATGGGAAATCTTGCCGCTACTTCAGCAGCTTGCTGCCGCAGTTCATGAATGAGATGGGGGTCCAAGGTTTTCCAGGTGGGCAGCCAGCAGGGATTTGTTGAGGGGAGGGAAAGGATTTGGTGTTTTACCTGATCTCGAAAGCTATCAATATTCGTGTCCAGTGGTGCGGCGTCAAGCCCAACATGCACAGCTTGAACATCGGCCATGACCCACATGCCACAATCATACCCATTCTGTTGTCGTTCCTCCATCTAGGGACTGTTAATGAATGTCATACTCAGGTCAAAGCAAGATAGTATACTTACAGTGACTACTTTTGTGGTCCAATTGAACCAGTTGAACCTGTGCTGACCATCAGGGTGAGTGAACAACCAGACAGCATCAATGTCAGGGACCGGTCCGGGGTTGAGAGTGTCCAGGTATATCGCCTGGTGCTGAGGGCCCGGTGGGGTATGAAGTGGGTGCGTACGGGGACGGGTCCGGCACAGGCAGGTGTCCCTGAAGTGGGAATGGTGTTAATTATCATTAGAAGGAAAACTAAGCTACTTACCTGAAGTGGGAATGGTGAGAAGAAGACTGCTTCTCTGGTTCCCACCCCAGGTATGTTTATATACATGGTGCTCAGGTCACATGAGAGTTGCCACGTTGTCCCCATGCACAGCCCCAGCCACCCGGGTATCCCCATGGGGGATCCTGAAGGGATCCGCTGCAGGCATGCATGCTGGGTGTACCCAGGGGTCATCCGGAGCATCCAGGGCTGGGTGCGTCGTGCATGGGTCGCAGGCAGGTTAGTGGTACATCGATCAGGGAAAGTCGTCGTGTAAATAGAAATAGAAAGAATAGAGAATGAGACAGAGAAGAAATAGGAAGAGGGGGAAGTGGAGGGAGGAGGAGATAGGAAGGGGGAGAAGGGGGTAGTGGGTGGAGTGGAGCTGGGTGGAGTGGAGCCGGGTGGAGCCGGGTGGAGCCGGGTGAGGCAGGTGTGCCCTGACAATCAACCAGTTGTTGGAGTATCTGTAGAAAGGGTATCACTAACACTGGGCATGGACTAGAATCGGGCAACACACTGTAAAAACCCAACGTGGGCCGTGGCAGTTTATATTGGAGGTTTCGGGGATGGGTTTGCTGTCAAGATAGCACAGCTCTTGCTCTTCAAAGTTCACAACACCAAGAAGCCAGTGGCAGCGCTTCCTCGAATAGCATGGGACTGTCCAACTGGTTGCTTCAAAAAGATCAGTTCGAATCTTTTTTGTTGCTTGCTAAGGAACTGGTCAGCACAGTGTTGAAGAGTGCACTCCAACATACATCCAATAGGCGAACTGCCAAATGATGTTGCATTCCCTCACACTGGGTAGGAAACATGATCACTTGGGGTCGGGTGGTACTGAGCAGGTCCTGCAGGTTTTTGTCAGTGAGGTCTTTCAGCATCTCAATGTATGCATCAATTATCGTGCCATCTATCAGCCGCTGGCAATTGGCCATTACTAGTGCATTGGGGAAGATTGTGATGTGTTTGTAGTATCTTGTCTGGCTGTCTTGTTTCACCATCTAATGGAGCATCAGTGGGATGAGTGGTGGGAGGCCAGGGGAATTCGCACTCTTCCTGATTCTTTAGGCAAATACAACTCCATTATTTCCTTCCAAATTTTCGTTGGCTTTTGTTGCTGAGAGGATTTGCTGGGCGAGCGTATAGCATCAAAGATCGTTGAATTTGGGGGAAGGCTCTGAGGACGAGGGTTCTGATTCCAGAACATCTCTTCGATGTTCTCATTACTGCTGGAATTATTTGCATCTCCTGATTGATTATGCCAAATAGCCGTAGGAGGTGGAGCCAAATTGGCAAGAGGCTCGCTGAATGTTTCGACATTCCCTCAAGGTCAATTGCACCATCTGGCCCTGCTTCTAGCGCATCATCTACATGGCTTGGGGCCACCTCAGGGTCGAGAGCATTTCCCAGGCCACTAGCTGCGTCGGTAGGCAGGTTCGGGGTCAGCATGATCAGCATCTATGTCCAGCTCAGGACTCATCCTAATAAGCCATTAAGGGCACTTAGCTCGTTTCTGGCCTCAGCATTTTCTTCAGGGTCAATGTCATTACTTTCTGAGGGTAGAGTGGCGGAAGACGGTGGGAGAAGGCGGAAGGAAGAATATTCAGTGGTACTTTGGCATAGCATTGGCATGGGACGCTCTAAGTTTGTGAGTAGATAGTGTGCTGATGCACGCCATAGATTGATGTTGGGAAATGGACCGTTTACGATCATATCATGGCATTTGAGGGACAACCTTAAGCGTAGTTGCAATCGGTGGTTGAATAGGGCTGGGATCGAAAAAAGATGATTAGCAATACAGGTAATCAGTGGAACTTATGTGACATACGATGGATATTGTCCATGATTCAAATCAATGAGTCCACCGATTGGACGATCCAGGTACGTGCATTAAGTTCTTCTCGGGCAAGCCTGCACTTTTCTTCCTCAATACGAGCAAGTGATAGCATTGCTGCTATCCCTGGCGAACCTGCTGATTGACGATGAAGGCCGGTGGTTTCTCATCCAGGGACCAGTTGGAGTTCCACAGGCTCTCCCACATCTTAGTCCATCGTTCATCACTGGGGTCCATATTGAGCACCTCTTTGACATTCATTTTCGCATGCACTTGAGAGTCTGGGAACCAGGATGGTCTGACGAATGTTCGAGGCTGTTGACAAGCTCGTTATATTGTGCAACATGGGCAGAAATGGTTCGGGCGTGGTCGTTTGCACTACTAAACACTGAGACCATCCTCGAGTATCCTTAAAGTACCGGACAGGCTCTTAACTATGGCATCATTCACCTCAAGTGGGAGAAGGCTTACCGACTTTTGCAACTAGCCACCCTCCACGCCGTTGGGAGCTTTGAACAGGGTTCATCTCATCCTGGTACTTGGCTAAGCGGATAAGTATAGAATGTTTGCGGAACCGGGCTAGAATATATTTCTCGATGTAGTCCCTTTCTGGGCCAGATGGATTTTGCGGAAGTTTCAGATCAGACAGACCGATTTGGGCAGTCAAATTGTGCAAGCATTTTTGGGATTCATCATGTAACTCCCGCAGATGCTGAGCAGCTTTGAAATGCTCCTTGAGATCGGTAGAACTATCAGCCATTGTTCGTATCAGGACGATATGATCCAGCTCCTTCTTTATGGCTTCCAATGCATCTGAATGTGCCTGAGCCGACCATTCGGCTCCCAAAAGTTTTGCAAACTTTTTCATTCCAGCTTGGTCATTGTCTAGGACATAACAGCATAAGCCAACACCGAATGTGGGATTGGAAATGTGCATACAAGCCCGAACGGAGAGCTGCAAAGACTTTTGCTCTTCCCACTGGGATTGAAGAAAACGAGTGGTGAATCCACTATTCTTCAAATCTTGGAGAAGTTCAGTCGAAAGTGCCTCCTCATGAAGAATGGTGGCCATTTTAGACCTTGCCAACAAAGCGAGACAGTCTTGACCACGGGATGCAATTAGCTTGATTTTGCTGTCAATAGTTGCAATCCATTTTGCCGCTATATTTCCAGAGCAACATTGCATCAGACTGGGCTTGTGGAGCGAACGGTATAGGGCATGTTGGGACTCACACTCATCATGCATTCGGGCGCTATCATGTCAACCATTGAGGACCATAACCGCTCATTCCCTCCCCATTTGACTTCCCAAACCCGTTGCGTTTCCATGGGTGGAACGCGATTTGACAACAGAATTGATGGGCATAAGCATGGAAGACTGAAACTGCGATGCTTAATCTGGGGGCAATTTCAGGGATAAGATTATACTTTACTCAAACATCAGAGGTTGTATCTGCAGAGTGTGCGAAGTCATACCTTGGCCACGGATCGATCAAGAATGCACCCAACGTCATACATCAGTCCAATGGTGGCGTTTGAGGGGAGTTGGCAGCTGAGTGCGATGAGCATGGCAACTGAGAAGTGTTGCCATTTGCCCCGAGTGGCACATGTCACATAGGAAGAGGGGAATATCATGATGGCACACGGTTGCCATCAGGCCCTTTGAATGGAAGGTATCCATTTTGGAGGCTGACTTCCCTTCATGTTTTGTGGCTCCGTGGGATTCTTTGCATTCATCAATGGCACCATCCAGTACAAGAGATGAAGGACGAGATTCCAAGAACCTCTAGATGCAGCTCTGCCTCAGAGACATGGTGGGCAGCTTCATCTATTTCAGCCTGGGTCAGGAATGTGCAGGTGCAGGGCAACCCGACCTAGCTAGTCCACCCACTGACCGCGTGCTGGGTGGCACTCGGCGCGCCCTGGCCGGATGCAGTGTGGCGGATGGCCGGACTCGGGCGGCAGTGACCGGATTCGAAGCGTGTTTGGCCACTGGGGAGATGAGAGCTTCTATCTTGACACAGTAGGGATTACGCTCTCTTTATTCTCTCTACGTGGTGCCATGGGGTCAAGTAGGTGTGGACATAGGGGTATGGACCCGGGAGTCTCCCCCACAGCAGGTTTCATTCCAGGACAGACCAGGTTCTAGAAAACATACTCTTATGATGTGGCATATTGCATCCATAGCGACAATGACATCAGGATATCTGGGGAGGAATTAGCATACCCAGTTCTTGAAATAGATGTGAGGACCAGATCATTGCAGGGACTACCCCACACTGACCCCAAAAACACTGTGGGCATTTCGCGCTAGGAGGTATGGGCTGGCACTGGTTGCCAGAGTGCGTTGCGAAGTAGGCTTGTTGTTCGCTCACAGGTCAATGATTGAGGATTCATGGAGGCTGGCATGTCAGGCGATCAGCATAGGAAGACTTGACAGCTGCATGACGAGGTCAAAAAAAAAACAAAAAAAACGAAGGGGTGGGCGTGATGTGGCATGGTATGTAGCAGAGGTGATGCCGGATCAGTGGTGCAGGGGGAGGGGCAGGGGGGTGGTGTGGGGAGTGGGTGGGGGGGGGGGGGGGTGAGCGGGGCCTAGGGGGATAGGGCTGAGTGGGCTCGCCTTGCACTCGCAGCAGGAATAGGTCGGCGCATCGGTGGGGGAAGGCCGGAATGCCAGGTGGTGCATCAAGACATAGCGGTGCATCGAGCTCCACAGGGCCTGTGGGTAGGAGAAACTCTCTTTCTGTTTCAACCTCTACAACGTCCCGCAGGGCCTTAAACCATGTAACCACTTCGCTAAACGGGCCTAGAAAGGTTCCTATATGTAAGTGCGATTATGTACATGTCAACGCCACACAAATAATGAATCTTACATTGACAGGGAATCCATAACCGTTCTCCTGCAATATGCCAAACAAAGCGGCATGGAAGGAGGCAATCGGAGTAGACAAGCTCACATTCAAAGCTAGGTATAGGGAAAGGACGTCGAAATGGAAGGCAACCTGAGGTATCACAGGTGACCCGGGAAAGTAGCTGGACTGGATGGTGCTAAGTGGGAGGGTATTGGAGGGACATCCACAGTATTCAAACATACGCTGCACAGCACCTGGAGTGAGGTCATTAAACCACTATTAGAGAAGCCAGGATACCAATGTACTTGAGGATGTGATCGTCATGAGTGAATGAAACCGGAGGTATGTGTTGCAACGAGAGCAGAGCGACGCTATCAGTGTGCACAGGCATCCATTTTCATCAAACAACGTCTCACCAGGGGTACAAAGAGATATACGGCCCACCTTCTTCGCCTCCAAATCTAAGTAGATTCCCACTGCTTTATATATCACGTTCTCATGCCAATGAAGCCAAGCTGCCTGCTTTTGTGGGTTCCGCGATGCTCTCTTGTTTCGTTTTTTGGGAGCTGATGGCAGTGGCGAAGGGGATGAAGGGGTGTCTGAGCCTGGGATAGTGGCTTCTGCAACATTTTCCAACCAAGAGTGGGGAGATTCTTCCCATATGAGTGACTCCATTTTTGGAGCCTGCGGTGAGGGGGGAGTCGAGATGTTGTCGGTGCACGCAGCATCGCACTCCCCATATGATCGTGGCGATTTGGGACCTGCCACCGATGGGTGGACTGGATTCCTGGTCCCCAGCGTTGGGTCACCACAGAGCCACCGGAGGTTGCTATCTCCACCCATCATGATGGCTGGGGGGCGGTGTTATCACGAGCTGAGGCATGGACATTGGACATTGAGAATTCAGGATAACATGCAGGTTGGGGGTTAAGGAGATCGCCATGTTTTTTAGGTTTATTATAATTATATGGACGATATCTTTTTACAGGTGAAGTAGAAAC
The DNA here is from genome assembly GCF_015039405.1 of Cantharellus anzutake. Lineage (NCBI taxonomy): Eukaryota > Fungi > Basidiomycota > Agaricomycetes > Cantharellales > Hydnaceae > Cantharellus > Cantharellus anzutake. The sequence continues at coordinate 20,977 of NW_024067387.1, read as the reverse complement.
GGGAGCCTTTACAGGTTTGTATCTCCTCGGCATGGTGTAGTTGCTTTGGAAAACTAACGCATTCAGGTCAAAGCAAAGAACAGGGCAGGCCCTTCAACAAGAACGCGCGGGTCGCGCTGTCAATTGATCTGTAAAGCAAATGCGCGCTCAGCTGAACAGCCATGCGGATGTGGCTGCAGGACACACGAATAAGGGTGGACACCAAACGAGGTGAGCCGGAGCGATTGCTTGTCCGTGTTGCAGTGGGAAATAAAGCCAGGGCGCTGAAGCTTCAAAAGCGGTTCTTCTATGTGGGTATTGGGCACGGAGTGGTAGGCAGTGGCGGGGGTACACGTCGGGTCAGGTTCTGTCCGATTGCACCGTCTGGGATTAACCAGCACTGACCGAGGAGTTCGCGGTTACTCAGACCCAATGTGAATGTGATCCCACTGATCCGGATTGGATAAGGGGTAGCGTGGAAAACGGGATGCAGAGGGTTGCGATAACTGCCAACAATTCCGCAGGTTGAGGCCGTTTACGCCCGTTCGATGGCAGTAGATGATACACAGAGCTTTTATTACTATTCTGGGGATGTCCCACAACAGAGAGCAAGATCTAAGTCTTTGTGCGCGAGTGAGGAGCAGGGTAGGTAGGTAGGTATGTGTATCGCGTAATGCGCCGTTCAGAGGAAATGTGGGGATGAGGCGGCTCGTACTGGTTATGCCTGTGAAGGGTGTCGTACGGGGTCGGAGTGGGAGATCGGCCTTTGCAGCGTGTTGCCTGGACGAGGGAAACGACAACGAGACGCTAGCGGTGCAAGGGTGCAGCCTCCAGCCCTCCTTAGTCGGATATCTCTACAAAAGGGCTATGAAGCCGCACGGGACGTCGAAAGCAATCACCGTTCCACACAAACGACGTATGTCCGGGAGGCTCGATTGGCTGAAGAGCGTGCTTTAACCGTGACGCACCAGCGACACACTAAGCGCCTCCGGTGGTCTTCAGTTAGCTGCGACGAGGGGATTCTTCTGAAATATCTGTAGGGCGATTGAGGTCGAATGCAGGGTGTGTTGTGAGAGGTGTCGATACAGGCAGAAGGTTTGACCCGAGTGCCCTTACCAGCGAGAGGCCTGTCAAAAGCCCAACGATAACCGACAGGGACAAATGAGTGTTCGTGCGTGATGGCCTTGAGCGATGTGAAAAGGAAACGGGGTGCTGCACGGATCAGAAGCGATTTTCACAAGACGTGAACGACGGATTTTGTGCTCACCGGATATGGCCCCTATTGTAATGGATAGGACGCCGAGCCCAAACCAGTGATCAAAAGCCTATCTGCAGTGCAACATACGGTCATATCGGGGGCTGAACGCGTCGAACGACGCGTGCGTCACTCACGGCGCTTTCAACGATTTGGAATGCAAGAGACGCGTCGGCTTTACCCGAAACGGGTCAACATTTAGTGGTTTGGTTGTGTTTCAGAATTGGTGAGTGAGAACAAAAATCACGGTGAAAAAGGCTCTCGTTACTCACTTAGGCTTCACCATCACAGTCTGAGCAAGATGCACGCTCCGACCCAAATCAGTGGTGGTAGCGATGACACGTGTCACCGCGGAGTTGGCCGGCTGTTTTTCCGCTGATCTCCGAATACACTTTTCCTTTGAACCGCAAACCTGTGAAATGGCATTGGCCCAACCGGCAACGACGACTCTATCATCTCAGCCAATGGCCGATCAGTCCCGGTCGGGATCTGAGCCAGAAATTAAGAGAAAGGGATTACAGTGGAACTTGACCGTTGCGAAGGACTGGCTTACTATGAACAAGGATATGAAGATTGCGACTTGTGCTGATATTCGGGAGAAGGCACTCGTTGGAATTGGGGAACTGGAAGTTTTCGACCCCAGGCGTCCACGTCTTCGGCTTGGTGGTCGGAATCCACGACGGATTAAAACCAATGCTGTGAAGCGCATTGGTAATGATATTTACAACGATGCTGGTCCCCGACGTCTCACCCCAGACATGGCTATTCATTTGGTTGTGCGGCGATCTTGGATCCAAACTCAAGCATGGCCTCGCCAAATCACGCATCAGAACTATCAGTCTCTTCCGCCTGTCGTATTCTCAGATGCTGGTCAGGAGGCAGCCAGTTCAAACCAGATCCATGTCATAAATGGACAACATAGGTAAGTTTGCTACTTGAACGCTTCCGGCTGCAATTAATAATTCCTCGGGGCCGACTAACTCATGATTGGTCTCTCCTTAGAATTGCCGGGTTACGACGTGCTTACGAAACAGCAGAGACAAAGTTGGAGCAGCTTGAGCAAGCCATTGAGAGGCAAGGGGAAGAAGAAGAAGAAGAAGCCAAGGCTGCAGAACTTCAACGCCTGCGCAGAGACGAGCTGGACAAGCTTGAGAAGTTGAAGACATGGCCCTGCAACATTTGGGATCTTGGTAAGCCTGGCTATGCCCCGAAGTCTTCCAGGATCACTCAACATCGCTCTAAAAAAGACGTCATTGAGGCAGAGGAGACAGGAAATCTGCTAATCGATCTCCTTTCCCAAAACAAGGACACTGTTGAAATCAATGCGACGGAAGAGGACCGACTTGCCCCCCTGTATCAACAGCTTCTTGGGCTCCAGAGGAAGGATGGTTGGCGCCCAGAATTGTGGCGCTCTGTTGCATGCCAACAGGGGGTGGGAGGACACCAATCGCGGCTCGAAGAACTCATCAACAAACAAGACATGGTCCGAAAGTTTGGAACAATTGTGATGGACCACAGAACTACCCGAGGTATGATGGAAATGACACGCATTGGGCGTTACTACCGTGACTGGAGTGGGTTTACTGTCAACCATATCTCAACACGAACAGTGAAGATGACATCCTCGGTATGTGGATTCTGCATGCGGGACTAACATCATGGTGCAAAATTGAATATGCATCACATCAGTACCTCTGGACTTACATTCAAGCCCAGAATGAACTTCTGGGCTTGGTATTCTGCAATTCGACATCGGACGCAAATTTCCCATATGAAAAATTTCAAACAATTCTTGCCAAACATGCAAAGGCCAAGTCCCCTGCGATTCGAGAAACACACAAGAAGCAACTTGAAGAGCTTGCTGTCGAATTTATCACTACCTTCATCGACCAAGTGGAATCCATGCCAGACCTCGAAGAGTATTACACCATGGAGTTTTGGAAGGGTGTTGAGAAGGCGGAAGTTGATTCTGGTCTCGCATTGCCTGGAGGAAAGAAAAAGAAACATCTCTATGCTGACGATGTTTTCCAGGTTGCCACACTAACTCAACAAGCCAAATATAGCAACTATATCAAGGAAGTTCGGAAAGGGATTGAGAAAATTCTCTCCCATGCCAAGGACCTTTTAGATCCCCATGTCAAATTAGCTGCCCTCAGCCGCTTTGACATCTTATTCTCAGGGCACCTCTATAACATTCGGATGGTCCTTATGAGCACCCCATTACTTGACAAATTCGAGGATATCTGTGGGCAATACATGGAATGTTTCCGTGAGGTATGTGGTTCAAATAACTATTTAAATTTCATACTATCATTTCAGATGTTGTATTCGTTTGCGAACACGAAAATGGTGACTGGTTTCTTGTCCCATATCGTATTCTTGTTCGCGAACTTGAAAACGATTTATTTGGTTTCGGTTTGTCATGAGCAACAGCTGATCATCGTATTTCTGTTCGCGAACATGAAAACGAGGTTTCTTGTCCTGATAACATCGTTCTCCTGCTCGCGAACAGAAAAACGATTGAACACTACTTACAAAGTGTTACTTTGCCATTGTGGTTCCACTCATTTGCCATTGATCGGGATGATTTACTTACCCCTTGGTCTCACCAGATTCATGCCTGGGTGGACCCAATCTCTGCCTACTTGCTTGAGTGGCCAAAGGACGATCCTGCAGATCGTTCATATGTCTTGTTTGACTCGTTTAAAAGGGATATTCTTCTTACAAATCACCATCACATTGAACTTGTAGTAAGTCACATAAATAGGACTCATCTGCACAGGTCCTCATTCATTCAAGTTTGCAATGCATGTTGTCTGTAACATGCTGCCTCACTTCTCAAACTGGATCATCGAGATGGAAAGGAGCCCTGAGTACATTTTCCTCCCTCAACTCGAGACTGCCCGGCTTCCTAAGGGCTTTTGGCAACAAGTGAATGTCTACGGAGCAGCACAAGGAAAGGGCAAGGGCAAGAAAGGTGCCAGAGACAACAGTGATGCTGTTCCCCTATTCCACCAAACTATACGAATGGGATTTTCGCATCAGGTCGGCTGGCTCTGACCTGGCAGATGGAATGTCAGCATTTCCGCACCTGTCAAGATGTGTTTCGCACATGGAATGTGAACGAAGAACCAAAGGCTCTACGCCATGCCTCACGCTCAGTCAAGGACATTCTTCATAGAGCCATGTCAGTGTATTCCTCCATCACAGTTTTTGATGGGAAGAGCAACAATTTGCAACGTATCTCCTCGAAGTGGAGAATTGCGATGCTGATGTTGCTGGTCCATGATGCCAAATGCCGCCGACCCCTGATGAGAAGCCATGGGATTTCCGCCTTCCTCTATACCTCTCTTGTCAATGCAGTTAGGTCTAGTGCGATCGACCCCAAAGAATTCGACCTTGTCTCTTCTCATCAGAAGAATGCTGCAAGTGACAGGTATGTATACCTTGATGACCCAACCCTCTTTGTTCGGCGCCTTCAGGGGCTGCCTGATGAGTCCGAGACTGAGGACGAAGATGGGGAGTCACCCTTGGCTCAGTATAACCTTCGGCGTCGCCAACATCAAAGTGACATCCAAGTTCTTCGTGACACATTTAAAAATATGCCCTGGATCCACTCCCACGAGCGGATTAGTGCCCCCCTCGATTGTGGACTCATAGAGGCATGGAATGACTTTGAAACAGTAGGTGCAAATATATTATGCTCCCCTCTTCATCTGGATTAATTGCATCTTTAGGCACTCCGCCGTTACTCGATTGTTTCATCCCTGAATGCTGTGATCACTGATGAGGAAAAATATGGAACTACCATCCCAACAGCCCTCCATGATGAAGATATCCATGTTACCGAGTGGATTAAACCATCCAAATTCGAGTACAAGCCCAATGTGTACAAGGGCTCTACAGTGAGTGGAAATAATCTTGCTCTGGTGATGCAGACCCTGATTGTGTTTCAGTTGCGATCTGACCACTCAGCACCCCTCCCAAAATTCCTTTGGAATCACAAAGATTTTGATTTTATTGCTCCAGTGAGTGCATATGAGCTCTCCCAATAATAATTATCATTGCACTCAGCAACTCCTCAACCCAACAATAAGGGTGGTGACAGTGCAGGTGGTGACAGTAACAATGGGGATGGGGAGAGTAGCAATGGGGGTGGTAAGGGTGGTGGTGAGAGTGACAACAAGAGCAGTGAGAGTGACAACGAGGGTCACAAGAATGCTCCAGATAAGGGGAAGCAACATATAGTTCAGGATGTCAGCCCTTCTGATCTAAAGGTGTGTAATCCATATTTTGGGTATCTGATTTCCCAAAACAATTATCACTTTCTTAGTCACAGCCTGCTCCCCAGGGTGATGAGGATGAATCATCATCACTCTCAGATGGTGAGGACTGGCTACTCTCTCGCAAGCACCCTCGTGAACCTGGGGAGTCCTTACCTACCTCTCCAACACGTGTCCCAGCCAAACGGGCCCGAGCTGCTGACACCCTTGCTGTCCCTTCACGACAGAGTAATCGACTTCAAAACCGCTCCTCCACCCCTGTGGTCTCCCAATCATCCACGAACCCCAACCCAAGAACAGGCAACCTCATTGCTAACACTAGTGGGCTCAAGAAGCTGGGGCACTAAGCATTTCCTTGCTTTGTATTCACTCTCTTCACTCATTGTAAAATACATTGTTCTGCTGCTGAGATATGCAGTCAAGGACCCAACTCGACCAACTGTATAGGGGTCAAATTTCAATTTGCATAAATGTAATGTATTTACTGTGCTTTTCAGAGAACCTGTCCGATGAAAAGTGAATGGGGTATGACCCTGTTTGTGAGAAATCAACCAAGAAATGGCCAAATTTCTGCAATTTCCACTTTCAATATAGTTTGAATTATATTTCAATATAGTAATTCTTGCACAGCCATTCCGTGTTCCCCATTGCACACTAAAGTCCCAGCTATCTGGGTCCTCCATTTCATAAACAAGTCCAGGCTCTGCTCTGCACACAACGGTCCACTCACAAACAGTCACTCTCATGGGCGCTAAAGCACACCACTCCAGACATGAAGCGACTCACCATCCTAATGTCCAAAACCCTTTCTACTGAGGAGATTTCACAAGCTACACATCTCAGTAGCCAGACAATTCACTGTATCTTTTGGCTCACAGGCAGGGGATTCCCTTCGAGAAAGTCAGCAACCGTGGGCAGACTCGCAAACTGAACAACTGGGATTTGGATGTGAGTATGACATATCATGGCAATCAGTTGGTGCTAGTGCTCAATCTATTGACCAGCTGATGCAAGGTCATATCGAGCTTAACCCAGATCTCTACCTTCATGAAATACAACGAATATTAGAGATCTACCACAACATCTCTGTTGGCCAATCGACTATCTGGCGAGGCTTGAAGCAACAGGGTCTCACATACAAAAAGGTACTTATTATACATTTTATGTCTTCTTTAGCATTCTGAAGAAGTTATTTTTCCTGACAGCTGCAAAAAGTTGCATCGGAGCACAATGAAGAATTACGAGCTGCATTTAGGCAGTATATGGGCCGGAACTACCAAGCTGAATGGCTTGTTTTTGTCGATGAGACAGGTTGCAATCGCAACACCTCTTCACGCTCCCATGGCTGGGCACCATCTGGTGACCGAGCATGTCGCCAGGATTTTTTTGTGTGAGGAACCAAGTATGTAACATCTTTGACTCTAAATCCACGCTTCTGTCAGAGACCAGGTTGAGACGAGGGAGTGTCTCCGTGGCAGAGGGCTTCAGCCTCAGCGACTTATGCCAGGAGCGCTGTGCCAAGTAACACGTCCATGCCCTAACTTACTAAACTGGCAACCAGAACTGAAGGGGGTAAACTCTAGTCGATTTTATTACTGAGGTGTAACCTATGTACAAGTTGAGTATATATAGTTACAACGAGGGAAGGCCCGCAAATGATGGAGCCGAGCGGAGTGGAGCTAACGGGGTTAGACATTAGCCGATTGAATATTACCGACAAGTTGGGTTACAGGGTTAATGGAAAGGTAGGCGATAACCCAGAAATGGAAATGTTATGGAAATGGGATTTTCCCATTTTTAGCCTCTTATGGGCTCTATGCAGTACAATATCACGTGACATGTAAATAATAACAACCTAACCAATTATTATCACCCAAAACACCCGATGTCCATGTTATTGTAAACCCCACTGTTACAACATCTGTTACATTAATTGTAACATCTTCTCAATGTCACGGCCCCCTCCTGCACCTGGACGCTATAGAAATGGGCCAATTAGGCCCCATTTTTATAACAGGAAAGGAGGGATAGGCCCAAAGGTGGGCTTGCAGGGCAAGCGAGTGTATTGCCCAGTGGAGGTGGGAGTGCGCTAGCAGACGTCGGAGCTGTCTGGAAGCCTTCGGGGCTCCATACTTAGGGAGGCATAGGTAATAAATTGAAAGGAGGGGGTGGTGACCATTGAGGGGTACCGAGGTGATTTTGGAGGTAGACCAGAGGGATCAGAGGGAGTGGAAGTCGATGGTCAGGGATGGATATGACAGTATCCCCTTCTTAGGCCTGAACCCTTGGAGGCCCAGAATTAGTAAGGTGAGGGGAGCTGTACTTACAGAAAAAGAAAAATGACAAAACAGAAGTGAGGAGTGGAGAGAAAGGGAGAGATGGGAGAGGAGTTGGGGTTCCTAAGGAGCTTCGGGTCCAGGCTTATCTGGGTACCGAGAGTGGAATGCTTCGACGAGGTCGGAGGCGTGATCGAGCTCGCTGGCAAGTAGCCATTGTGTCTCCTCGTCGGTCCCTTCATAGCCTAGCCACTTGACCAGGTAGAGCAACTTGTTGCGTCTACATCGGTCGATCTTGGAGTCGAGTAGCTCTTTGATCTCGAACTCGATCTCGCCTTCGATTTCTATGGGAGGCGGAGGTGGCTGGTGGCGGTTCGGAATGATGTTCAGGACGGAGGGTTCGATCTGTGAGACATGGAATACCGGGTGAATGGCTTGCATGTTTTCCGGCAGGCAGAGAATGAGGGAGTGAGTTCCTATGTGGGCAATGATCTCGAATGGGCCGAGGTTTTTCTCGGAGAGCTTTTTGGAAGGTCGGGTGGAGTGGAAATACTTGGCCTTTACATAGACCGAGGTTCCTACTTCGAAAGCTGGGGCAGGACTCTGACAGGAGTCTGCTGGGCCCTGATAACGGATCTGAGCGAGGTGCATTTCCTGCGAAGGAAGTGATGGAGGGAGTCGAGATCTACAGAGTACTCCTGGGCGTGTACTGATGTTAGGTCTCGCTCCAGGTGAACGGTGATGTTCGGATGGTAGCCTTTGTTGGTGAAGAATGGAGAGACGCCTGTGGTGGCATTCGGAGTGTTGTTGTATGCGAACTCTGCAAGAGGCAGGAGTTTGGACCAATTGTCCTGCTGGTAGTTACTGTAGATGCACAGGTACTGCTCGAGCGTCTGGTTCATCCGTTCGGTCTGACCGTCTCCTTCTGGATGATGACCGGAGGTGAAGTGGAGGCGGATGTCGGGGGCCTTACCAAGTGAACAGAAAAAATGAGAGACAAACTCTGGACCCCTGTCGGAGGTGACGTGGGAAGGAACTCCATGCTTGGAGAACACATGGAGGAGGAAGAGCTTGGCCAGTTCCGGAGAGGTGATGGTGTCATGGGTAGGAATGAAAATGCACTGTTGGGACAGGCGGTCCACGACGACCAAGATGGAAGTGAATCCAGAAGAGGAGGGTAGCTGTTCGATGAAATCCATGGAGATGGAGTTCCAAGGACGTTCGGGGATGGGGAGTTGTTTGAGCAAGCCGTAAGGCTTATGACGGGGACTTTAGCACAGGTACAAGAAGTGCAGGAGGAGACGTAACTCTTGACGAAGTTACGGATGCCCGGCCAGGTATACTCACGACGTACTAGATCCAGAGTCCAGTTTTGACCGAAGTGTCTGGAAAGTTGGTGGTCATGTTTGTCTTGCACAATGCGGAGACGGAGATCGTTAGAATCTGGAACGTAAATGCGGTTGTCCAGCCTTAACAGGCCTTCAGCATCAATGGACCAGCGGGAATTGGGGAGGTTGGGGGAAGTGAGATGAGAAGAGATTGTGATATCGGAGGAGAGGGAGGCTAGAATGTCTCGATGGAGAGCCTCTGTGTCGATGAGTACGGCTGCTCGGATTACTGTGGCAGCTAGGAATGTGGCTCGTAAGGACACAGTGAGCTGCTCCGAAGTGAAGACTGGTTGGAAGTTCTGCAGGTTGATGCGAGCGTAGTCCATATCCCCTTCTTTGGGATAGACGTCCCCGCGTCTAGTCAATGCATCTGGTTTTACTCCGAGTCTTCCAGGATGGAATCGGACAGTCATGTGGAACTGGGAGAGGAACTCTGACCAGCGGGCTTGCCACCAGGTCAAGAGTTTGGTGGTGGAAAAATATTCGAGGTTCTTGTGGTCGGTAACGATGTCGATTGGAGTTCCTGAACCTTCAAGGTAGTGACGCCATGATCGGAACGCATCCTGGATGGCGAGCAGTTCCTTATCATGGGTGTCATAGTTGAGCTCCGGCACCGAGAGTGTTCTAGAGCGGAAAGCGACAGGGCGAATCTCTCTGTCATCACAATGGATGGACAGGATTCGGAGATCGCATAATTGGAGGTGTCGGTTTCTACAATGAGGGGGGTGTCGGGTAACCAATGTGTCAGGATAGGAGCAGAAGTGAAGGCTTCTTTCAAGGTGTTGAAAGCAGAGCGACAGTCATCAGAGAATAACCAGGGGGCTCCTTTACGCGTAAGGCACATCAAGGGGACCACAATGTTGGAGTATTGGTGGATGAAACACCGATAGAAGTTAGCGAAGCCAAGGAAGGATTGGACATCCTTGACTTTACAGGGCTCAGGCCAATCTTGGACAGCGTTGACCTTCTCGATGGACATGGTGAGTCCGGAGGGAGAGAGGCAGTATCTGAGATATTCTGTAGTGTCCATATGAAATTCGCATTTCTTCGGATTGGCGTATAGGCCATGTTTGCGGAGTCTCTTAAGAACTTCTCGGACATGCTCCTGATGTGAAGCTATGGCTTCCGAGTAGGTAAGGATCTCGTCTAGGTAGACTACCACAGAAACGTTCAAGAGGTTGGCAAAGATTGTGTTGACAAATCGCTGGAAGGCTGCAGGTGCATTTGTGAGACTGAGTGGCATGACAAGCCACTCATAAGAACCATAGCGCGTGCAGAAAGAAGTCTTCCATTCGGCGCCTGCTGCAATGTGAACCAGGTGGTAAGCATGCCGGAGGTCGAGTCTGGTGTAGACTGTGGCACAGCTAGGTGTGTCAAGGAGGTCAGAGATGCGGGGGAGTGGGTAGCGATCCTTTTTGGTGATCTTGTTCAGCCCTCGGAAGTCAACACAAAGACGGAGGGATCTGTCCTTCTTGTGGACGAAGAGGACCGGTGCCATGTGAGCGGAAGTAGCGGGGCGAATGAACCCGGAGGCTAGGTGTTCATCTAAGAACGCCCAGAGGGCCTCGAGTTCCGAAGTAGACAGAGAGTACATAGTACCCAAGGGTGGTGAAGTGCCTTCCTCAAGGTTGATCTTCAGGTCGTGCTCACGGTGCGGTGCCAGCGTCGAGGCTTTGCTCTTACTGAACACATCCATGAACTCGTGATACTCCTTCGGAACAGCCAAGAGGTCAATGGAATCAGTGTGGGATGAGGCAGCCCTTAAGCGGCTGTCCTCGGAAGGGATGGTTAGGCTGAAGGATACCAATCCTTCAAGTCGACAAGCCTTTGCGAATGCAGAACGGCTGATGAACTCGATAGATGGTAACGGAGGAGTGGGAGCCTGTGACTGAGGTGCTGGTGGAACATCAGATGGTTGGATGTCGGACGACGGCAATGGGAGACGACAGGGGAGAGCTCGGAGTAACTGTCTTAGTAGGTTCGGAAGTTCGGAACGTAATACTGCTTGAGACCCAGTCAATCAATGGATTGTAGCGGGTAAGCCAGTTGTGTCCTAGGACTAGGGAACATGATCCATCCAGCGATGTGACAAAGACAGTCGTGGGGGTGATGTTTCTGGAAGCGAAGCGGAGGGGAATATCAATGGCACAGGTTATGATTGAGTTGGTGCTACCGTTGAATAGGCGTAGTTGTAGGGGTTTAATCTGATATGTCTTCAAGGCCAACTTCTTTACGAATGTGTCGTCGATGAAGCAGTCCGAAGACCCAGAGTCTATGAGTGCAGGTACGTTCTCATAGGAGCGGAAAAGTTTATTTTGTGTCCTATCATTGGACGGAGGAGAAGGGACAGGAGAAGAGAAGGAAGAGAAATGGAGAGAGGTGGATCGATCTACGGAAGTAGTCAGAGGGGGCAGAGGAGAAAGTGGTACATCAGCAACACTATCTACAATGGGTAGAACATTAACCGAAGGGTCAACATTGAGAGGAGAAAATAGACCATTTGAAAGAGAAAAAGAAACGGGAATATGGAGGGAGGATAAGTCGGAGATGGAAGACGCGTTTAAACGCACTTCTTTGAGTGCACAGAGGGAAGAATCGCAACCCCCAGTCCATGCGGAGTCCATGGGGGTGCGGACTAATTTTTTGCTTCTGCAGAAGCGGATCCTTGCTCCTCGGTCTGGGCTGAATGGGCCTTAGTGTCAGGGCACACCCGCTTGACCCACCTCCACCCGGGCCCACCTCACCCGGTTCCCCTTCTCCCACCCTGCACCCCTCCTTCATACCCCCTCCCCCTCTATCCCTCTCCCACTTCCACTTCCATTTCTATTTCTACTTCACACGGACGACCTTTCCCTTATATCCATGTATTATTGACCCGCCCACAACGCGCACACGACATGCCTAGCCCCGGACGACCCCGGACAGCTCTAGGGCACAACCTAGTGCGCGCGCGTGCAGCATACACCCTCGGGATCCCCCATGGGGACACCCGGGTGACTGCGGCTGTATGCGGGGTGACGTGGCGGACCTCATGTGACCCAAGCCGCATGTATATAAACACACCTGGGGTGGGAACCGAAGAAGTAACCTTCTTCTCAACATTCCCACTTCAGGTAAGTAGCATAGTTCCCCTTTTAATAATAACTCAACATTCCCACTTCAGTCTAAGTGGCCAGGGATCGCCGTCCCACATCGGGGCTGCCAGTACACACGCCCGATCCACCCCCCGTGAGGTCCTCAGCACCGGACGCTACGCCCGGACCGCCTCGAACCCGGATGCGACCCTGACACTCATGCCACAAGAGCGTAAGTGTTGTCTCGACGAGAAACTTTGTATGTTCTGCGGTCAGTCTGGCCACATGGTGAAGGACTGCCCCAAGTCTTCTTCTCACGTGTCTAAGTGTCAGGGTCGCGTCCGGGGTCGAGGCGGTCCGGGCGTAGCGTCCGGTGCTGAGGACCTCACAGGGGGTGGATCGGGCGTGCGTACTGGCAGCCCCGATGTGGGACAGCGATCCCTGGCCACTTAGACTGAAGTGGGAATGTTGAGTTATTATTAAAAGGGGAACTATGCTACTTACCTGAAGTGGGAATGTTGAGAAGAAGGTTACTTCTTCGGTTCCCACCCCAGGTGTGTTTATATACATGCGGCTTGGGTCACATGAGGTCCGCCACGTCACCCCGCATACAGCCGCAGTCACCCGGGTGTCCCCATGGGGGATCCCGAGGGTGTATGCTGCACGCGCGCGCACTAGGTTGTGCCCTAGAGCCGTCTGGGGTCGTCCGGGGCTAGGCATGTCGTGTGTGCGTCGTGGGGGGTCAATAATACATGGATATAAGGGAAAGGTCGTCCATGTGAAGTAGAAATAGAAATAGAAATAGAAATGGAAATAGAAGTGGAAGTGGGAGAGGGATAGAGGGGGAAGGGGTATGAAGGAGGGGTGCAGGGTGGGAGAAGGGGAACCGGGTGAGGTGGGCCCGGGTGGAGGCGGGTCGAGCGGGTGTGCCCTGACAGTGAGCTTGCCATTGTCTCCGAGTTTAGATGAAAGGTCCGGTTTAGCGGAGCTGGCCTCGGACTTCTTATTGTCCTTCGGAGGCTTGCTACTGGAAGCGGAGTTGAAAGAGGAGGAGGAAGGGATGGGGTCGGAACGAGAAGCGGCAGTGGACTTGTCGAAAACGTTAGAGGAGGAAGGTTTCGTGTGACGTGTAACTTCAGATTTACGCTCCCAATAGCATGCATCGAGAGTTTGCGACAAGGTGCGAAGTTCCGAAAGAGTAGAAGGTTTACCTACTCTGGCAATATCGTCCTTGATACGTTCCGGCAATCCGTTGTAGAAAAAAGACGAAGCATGGCTTCTCCGTAACCATGAAGTTGAGAGGCATGTTGGTTGAACTCGACAACGTATTTATTGATGTGGTGCCCGTCCTTCATGTCCAGGGTCATTAGTTGAACTTCGGCATCGCCCACAGGATCGTGAGGACCGAAGTTGGTTTGGAGTTCGTTGACGAACTCTTGATCGTTATTCATCCATTGCAGACGAAGTGTAGAATTTTGATCGAATAATAGATCCAGCTCGAACCAATTGAGGGCCATTCCCTTGAGGTAGGACTGCGCGAAGATGACCTCAGCACAGTCGCTAGCAAAAGCGAGGGGATGGTCCTGGAAATTGAGTTCGCATTGGACCAGAAATACTCGGAGTTCTCGGGGCTCTTTCCTGTCGAACTGTTCGGGCTTGTGGACCTTGGTCCGGAGAGCGGAGGATGGTGGACGTGGTGGACGTCCAGTGTGACGAGCCAAGCTGGCAATGGCTTGGGCTAATTGTGCAATAGCCACGTTGGGGATGGGTTCGGCATCGTCGGTGGTTGGGACAGTGGGGATGGGAGGATCAGCAGGAGGAGGGTCGACGAAGTCAGGGGCCTCGGAACCGAGTCCAAAGAAGTGAACGGGGTCTATGGGTTGTTCTGTGGTGTCTCCGAAATCGGAATCTGCAACTGGTGATCGATTCCTAACGGGACGCATGATCGGGGTCGATGGGAGAGGGGTTTCTAGATGAGAAAAGCTACGAAACTCAACTGGGTTTCTCGCCAATCGACTAGGACCAGGCTGTGAGGGTTCTGGGGACATGTCATATCCATCCCTGGCCAACGACTTCCGGTACCTCCGATCCCTCCGGTCTACCTCCGCTCCTTCTTCACTAACCTCGGAGCTCCCATATTCCGCAATCCTCTCGGTACCCCTCGATGGTCACCACCCCATCCTTTCAATTTATTACCTACACCTCCCTAAGTATGGAGCCCCGAAGACTTCCGGACAGCTCCAACGTCCGCTAGCGCACTCCTGCCTCCGCTGGTCAATACACTCGCCTGCCCTGCAGAGCCCACCTTCAGGCCTATCCCTCCTTTCTGTTTCTGGGTTATCGCCTGCCTTTCCGCTAACCCTGCGACCCGACTCGTCGGTAATATTCAGTTGGCTAATGTTTAACCCTGTTAGCTCCGCTCCATTCGGCTCCGCCATTTGCGGACCCGTCTTCGCTGTAACCATATATATATCCAACTTGTACATAGGTTACACTTCAGTAATAAAATCGACTAGAGTTATCCCCCTTCAGTTCTGATTGCCAGTTAGTAAGTTAGGGCACGGACGTGTCACTAGACACAGCGCTCTTGGCATAAGTCGCTGAGGCCGAAGCCCTCTGCCATGGAGACTTTCCTTCGTCTCGAACCTGGTCTCTGACAGTATTTTATTACTCCCTGACTAGTACATGTCTTGTATGGCACCAAAAGTCCTTCGCACTCGTTTGCAACTACGCACATTAGTTCCCAACTCTGCCTCACCTTCCCCAGAACCCTCTCAGCCTGGTCCTAGTCGATTGGCGAGAAACCCAGTTGAGTTTCGAAGCTTTTCTAACCTTGAAACCCCTCTCCCATCGACTCCGATCATGTGCCCCATTAGGAATCGATCACCAGTTGCAGATTCTGACTTCGGAGACACCACGGAACAACCCATAGACCCCGTCCACTTCTTTGGACTCGGTTCTGAGGTCCCCGACTTCGTCGATCCTCCTCCTGCTGATCCTCCCATCCCCACTGTCCCAACCACCGACGATGCCGAACCCACCTCCAACGTGGCTATTGCACAACTGGCCCAAGCCATTGCCAGTCTGGCTCGTCACACCGGACGACGACGATGACGACCATCTTCTGCTCTCCGGACCAAGGTCCGCGAACCCGAACAGTTCGATGGAAAGGTTCCCCGAGAACTCCGAGTATTCTTGGTCCAATGCGAGCTCAATTTCCAGGACCATCCCCTCGCTTTTGCTAGCGACCGTGCTAAAGTCATCTTTGTGCAGTCCTACCTCAAGGGAATGGCCCTCGATTGGTTCGAGCCGGATCTGTTATTCGACCAGAATTCTACGCTTCGTCCGCGATGGATGAATGACTATCAAGAGTTCGTTAATGAACTTCAAACTAACTTCGGCCCTCACGATCCTGTGGGTGATGCCGGGGTTCAACTGATGACCCTGGACATGAAGGACGGGCACCACATCAATAAATACGTCATCGAGTTCAACCGACACGCCTCTCAACTTCATGATTAAGGAGAAGCCACGCTTCGTCGTTTCTTCTATAATGGATTGCCGGAACGTATCAAGGACGATATTGCCAGAGTAGGTAAACCCTCTACTCTTTCTGAACTTCGCACCTTGTCGCAAACCCTCGATGCACGCTATTGGGAGCGTAAATCGGAAGTTACATGTCACGCAAAACCCTCTTCCTCTAACATTTTCGACAAGTCCACCGCTGCTTCTCGTTCCGACCCCGTCCCTTCCTCCTCCTCTTTCAACTCCGCTTCCGGTAGTAGGGACAATAAGAAGTCCGAGGCCAGCTCCGCTAAACCGGACCTCTCGTCTAAACTCGGAGACAACGGCAAGCTCATGCTACAAGAGCGTAAGCGTCGTCTCGACGAGAAACTTTGTATGTTCTGCAGTCAGTCTGGCCACATGGTCAAGGACTGTGCCAAGTCTTCTTCTCGCGCATCTAAGGCCCATTCAGCCCAGACCGAGGAGCAAGGATCTGCTTCCGCAGAAGCAAAAAATTAGTCCGCACCCCCGTGGACTCCGCATGGACCGGGGGTTGCGATCCTTCCTTCCGTGCGCTCAAAGAAGTGCGTTTAAACGCGTCTTCCATTTCCGACTTATCCTCCCTCCACATTCCCGTTTCCTTTTCTCTTTCAAATGGTCTATTTTCTCCTCTTAATGTTGACCCTTCGGTTAATGTTCTACCCGTTGTAGATAGTGTTGCTGATGTACCACTCTCTCCTCCACCCCCTCCGACTACTTCCGTAGATCGATCCACCTCTCTCTGCTTCTCTTCTTTCTCTTCTCCTGTTTCTCCTCCATCCAATATTAGGACACAAAATAAACTTTTCCGCTCCTATGAGAATGTACCCGCACTCATAGACTCTGGGTCTTCGGACTGCTTCATCGACGACACATTCGTAAAAAAGTTGGCCTTGAAGACATACCAGATTAAACCCCTACAACTACACCTATTCGATGGTAGCACCAACTCAATCATAACCCATGCCGTTGATATTCCCCTCCACTTCGCTTCCGGAAACATCACCCCCACAACTTTCTTTGTCACATCGCTGGATGGATCATGTTCCCTAGTCCTAGGACACAACTGGCTTACCCACTACAATCCGTTGATTGACTGGGTCTCAAGCAGTATTACGTTCCGAACTTCCGAACCTACCAAGACAGTTACTCCGAGCTCTCCCCCGTCGTCTCCGGCACCACTGCCATTGTCCGACATCCAACCATCTGATGTTTCGCCAGCACCTCAGTCACAGGCTCCCACTCCTCCGTTACCATCTATCGAGTTCGTCAGCCGTTCTGCATTCACAAAGGCTTGTCGACTTGAAGGATCGGTATCCTTCAGCCTAACCATCCCTTCCGAGGAAAGCTGCTTGAGGGCTGCCTCATCCCACACCGATTCCGTCGACCTCTCGGCTGTTCCGAAGGAGTATCACGAGTTCGCAGATGTGTTCAGTAAGAGCAAAGCCTCGACGCTGGCACCGCACCGTGAGCACGACCTAAAGATCGACCTTGAGGAAGGCACTTCCCCACCCTTGGGTACCATGTACTCTCTCTCTACTTCAGAACTCGAGGCCCTCCGGGCATTCTTAGATGAACACCTAGCCTCCGGGTTCATTTGCCCCGCTACTTCCGCTCATGCGGCACCGGTCCTCTTCGTCTGCAAGAAGGACAGATCCCTCCGTCTTTGCGTTGACTTCCAAGGGCTGAACAAGATCACCAAAAAGGATCGCTACCCACTCCCCCACATCTCTGACCTCCTTGACACACCTAGCTGTGCCACAGTCTACACCAGACTCGACCTCCGGCATGCTTACCACCTGGTTCACATTGCAGCAGGTGACGAATGGAAGACTTCTTTCTGCACGCGCTATGGTTCTTATGAGTGGCTTGTCATGCCATTCGGTCTCACAAATGCACCTGCAGCCTTCCAGCGATTTGTCAACACGATCTTTGCCAACCTCTTGGACATTTCTGTGGTAGTCTACCTAGACGACATCCTTACCTACTCGGAAGACATGGCTTCACATCAGGAGCATGTCCGAGAAGTTCTTAGGAGACTCCGCAAACACGGCCTATACGCCAATCCGAAGAAATGCGAGTTTCATACGGACACTATGGAATATCTCGGTTACTGCCTCTCTCCTTCTGGACTCACCATGTCCATCGAGAAGGTCAAAGCCATCCAAGATTGGCCCGAGCCCCGTAAAGTCAAGGATGTCCAATCCTTCCTTGGCTTTGCTAACTTCTATCGGTGTTTCATCCACCAATACTCCAACATTGTGGTCCCCTTGATGCGTCTCATGTGTAAAGGAGCCCCCTGGCTATTCTCTGACGATTGTCGCTCTGCTTTCAACACCTTGAAAGAAGCCTTCACTTCCTCTCCTATCCTCACACATTGGCTACCCGACGCCCCCCTCATTGTAGAAACCGACGCCTCCGATTACGCGATCTCCGGAATCCTTTCCATTCGCTGTAATGACGGAGAGATTCGCCCTGTCGCTTTCCACTCTAGAACACTCTCGGCGCCGGAGCTCAATTACGACACCCATGACAAGGAACTGCTCGCCATTCATGATGCATTCCGATCATGGCGTCATTACCTCGAAGGTTCAGGAACCCCAATCGACGTCGTCACCGACCACAAGAACCTCGAGTATTTTTCCACCACCAAACTCTTGACCTGGTGGCAAGTCTGCTGGTCAGAGTTCCTCTCCCAATTCCACATGACTGTCCGATTCCATCCCCCAGAAGACTCGGAGTTAAACCAGATGCGTTGACTAGACGCTGGGACGTCTATCCCAAAGAAGGGGATATGGACTACGCTCGCATCAACCTGCAGAACTTCCAACCAGTCTTCACTTCGGAGCAGCTCACTGCGTCCTTACGAGCTACGTTCCTAGCTGCCACAGTAATCCGAGCAGCCATACTCGTCGACACAGAGGCTCTTCATCGAGACATCCTAACCTCCCTCTCCTCCGACACCACAATCTCTTCTCATCTCGCTTCCCCCAACCTCCCCAATTCCCGCTGGTCCGTTGATGCTGAAGGCCTCTTAAGGCTGGACAATCGCATTTACGTGCCAGATTCTAACGATCTCCGTCTCCGCATTTTGTGAGACAAACACGACCACCAACTTTCCGGACACTTCGGGCAAAACCGGACTCTGGATCTAGTACGTCGTGAGTATACCTGGCCAGGCATCCATAACTTCGTCAAGAGTTACATATCCTCCTGCACTTCTTGTGCCCATGCCAAAGTCCCCCGTCATAAGCCTTACAGCTTACTCAAACAACTCCCCATCCCCGAACATCCTTGGAACTCCATCTCCATGGATTTCATCGAACAGCTACCCTCCTCTTCCGGATTCACTTCCATCTTGGTCGTCGTGGACTGCCTGTCCAAACAGTGCATTTTCATCCCTACCCACGATACCATCACCTCTCCGGAACTGGCCAAGCTCTTCCTCCTCCATGTGTTCTCCAAGCACGGAGTTCCATCCCACGTCACCTCCAACAGGGGTCCGGAGTTTGTCTCTCATTTTTTCCATTCACTTGGTAAGGCCCTCGACATCTGCCTCCACTTCACCTCCGGTTATCATCCGGAAGGAGACGGTCAGACCGAACGGATGAACCAGACGCTCGAGCAGTACCGGCGCATCTACAGTAACTACCAGCAGGACAATTGGTCCGAACTCCTGCCTCTCGCAGAGTTCGCATACAACAACACTCCAAATGCCACCACGGGCGTCTCCCCGTTCTTCGCCAACAAAGGCTACCATCCGAACATCACCGTTCACCTGGAGCGAGACCTGACATCAGTACGCGCCCAAGAGTACTCCGTCGATCTCGACTCCATCCACCACTTCCTTCGCAAGGAAATGCATCTCGCTCAGATCCGTTATCAGGGCCCAGCAGACTCCTGTCGGAGTCCTGCCCCAGCTTTCGAAGTAGGAACCTCGGTCTATGTAAAGGCCAAGTACTTCCGCTCCACCCGACCTTCCAAAAAGCTCTCCGAGAAAAACCTCGGCCCATTCGAGATCATCGCCCACATTGGAACTCACTCCCTCACTCTCCGCCTGCCAGAAAACATGCAAGCCATTCACCCGGTATTCCATGTCTCGCAGATCGAACCCTCCGTCCCAAACATCATTCCGAACCGCCACCAGCCACCTCCGCCTCCCATAGAAATCGAAGGCAAGATGGAGTTCGAGATCGAGGAGATACTCGACTCCAAGATCGACCGACGTAGACGCAACAAGTTGCTCTACCTGGTCAAGTGGCTAGGCTATGAAGGGACCGACGAGGAGACCCAATGGCTCCTTGCCAGCAAACTCGATCACGCCTCCGACCTCGTCGAAGCGTTCCACTCTCGGTACCCAGCGAAGCCTGGACCCGAAGCTCCTTAGGAACCCCGACTCCTCTCCCATTTCTCCTTTTCCCTCCACTCCTCACTTCCGTTTTCATTTTCCCATTTTTTCTTTCTGTAAGTACAGCTCCCCTCACCTTACTAATTCTGGGCCTTCAAGGGTTCAGGCCTAAGAAGGGGATACTGTCATACCCATCCCCGGCCAACGACTTCCGGTACCTCTGATCCCTCCAGTCTACCTCCACTCCTTCTTCACTAACCTCGGAGCTCCCATATTCCGCAATCCTCTGGGTACCCCTCGATGGTCACCACCCCCTCCTTTCAATTTATTACCTACGCCTCCCTAAGTACGGAGCCCCGAAGACTTCCGGACAGCTCCGACGTCCGCTAGCGCACTCCTGCCTCCACTGGTCAATACACTCGCCTGCCCTGCAGAGCCCACCTTCGGGCCTATCCCTCCTTTCCATTTCTGGGTTATCGCCTGCCTTTCCACTAACCCTGCAACCCGACTCGTTGGTAATATTCAGTCGGCTAATGTTTAACCCCGTTAGCTCTGCTCCGTTCGGCTCCACCATTTGCGGACCCGTCTTCGCTGTAACCATATATATATCCAACTTGTACATAGGTTACACTTCAGTAATAAAATCGACTAGAGTTATCCCCCTTCAGTTCTGATTGCCAGTTAGTAAGTTAGGGCACAGACGTGTCACTAGGCACAGCGCTCTTGGCATAAGTCGCTGAGGCCGAAGCCCTCCGCCACGGAGACTTTCCTTCGTCTCGAACCTGGTCTCTGACAGGACAGTGAGGCAGAGTTGGGAACTAATGTGCATAG